>NW_007249965.1:516940-538737 GCF_000164805.1 Carlito syrichta | reverse complement strand
CCCTTCCAAGTAGCTGGAACTACAGGCGTGCACTACCATACCCGGCTAATTTTTTGATTTACTGTAGAGATGAGGTCTCGCCAAGTTGCCCAGGCAGGTCTCAAACCCGCGGTCTCAGGCAATTCATTCACCTTGGCCTCCCAAAGTCACGGGATTACAGGCTGAGCCACCGAGCCCGGCGAGGTAGAAGTTTTAAATAAGAGTATCTTCACAGCTGAACAGAATTCTGATAAGGGCCTGTATTTGTTCTGCTCAGGGAACACTTGCTCTGTCTCTTATAGGAAAGTCTCCAGTCAAGAACAAGGACTATAATATTAGTATCTTTCCCCTAATTAGAATAAAAAATATCATGGCATAGTATGATTAGAGGGATTATTGGTTCCATTTATAGATTTTTATTAGAAACAGTTCATAGAATTGTTTATTATATTAGTAATCTGGAAAATTAAAATCACACAGAACTCTATTTCTAGCTAGTTTCCCATGCAAAATAGAGCCTATATTAATGTAGCAGAGGCCAGGTGCGATGGCTCACTCCTGTAACCCCAGTACTTTGGGAGGTGGAAGCAAGAGGATTGTCTGAGCCTAGGGTTTTGAGACCAGCTTGGGCAACTTGGCAAGACCTTATCTCTACAATAAATCAAAAAGTTAGCCAGGCATGGTGGCACATGCCTGTAGTTCCACCTACTTGGAAGTCTGAGGCAGAAGGATTGCCTGAGCTTATCAGGTCGAGGCTGTGATGGCCATGAGCATGCCACTGCACTCCAGCCTCGGTGACAGAGTGAGATTCTGACAAAAAAAATAAAAAAATTAAGTAGTAGAGATGCTGGATGAAGCCTCAACTGAAATGAGTTATCTTGACACTTCTTAGTTGTGTGGACTAACACATTCCCTGTTGTGTTTGAACCAGTTCGGGATGAGTTTTATGTTACTTGCACGTTTAGAAGTCTTAATTGACATTGCATGATATAAAGCTCATGTTAAATTAAGATTTTAATGATAAACTTTCCAAAATTGTCTGGGTTGTTGGGTCTAACTAACAAGGTAAATTTTATTTGAAATACTTGGTGCTTCTAAACACATTGCAAATATCCCAAGTCTTCCCCTGTGGTAATCAGAAAATGACCTCTAGCTTACATCTGTCAAGTAGTAGAAGTAACTCATGGAAAAGAGAAGAGATCATTAGAAGTTGCATAGAGCTATACTGGAAAACCAAGTGGAGAAATTATTGCTACAGAATTTTCAGAAGTACTAGAGATATTTGCTTCACTATATGTAGGAGCATAGAACACCATATAAACATTTTATTGCAATTCTTTTTATGATTGCTATTTAAAATGCAGTGCAAGAAATCTCCCAGTAGCTGATAATGGTTTAAGATAAAATGTTCTTTGTAAAGCAATTTCCACTATTTTACATCTACACCAATTTAATGTATTCAGTTGTTTAAAACAGCTATTTTTATATTCAGTTAAATGCAATATTACAGTTCATATCATTTTCTTTTCACAGGAAAGTAACTCTATGAATCTGAATCTAAAAATTTAAATCAAAGGAAAACAAATGTAGTGCTTTTACCTGAAAAAAATGTGGAACAATAAATCAGTTATATGATTTATTTGGGTCAACTAATTGTTTCTGCAAATCAACCAATTATGTGATGAAATTGGTCAACTTAGTTAAACTATTTATCCAACATTTTTAATAGAAATCTTTATTTTGCTTGCCTATCTCTTACTTACTCATCAAGACTCAATGAAGATGAAATCTTTCAGGAGATCTTGGACCTGACCTTCATATCAGTTCACTCCCAGTTTCCCAAATATTCCAAGAGCATCTTGTGATTATCTCTGTTATAATAACAAGAGTTACCTCTGTTGAGTCCTAGCTCTCTGTCAGGCACAGCTCTTGACATATGTCATCTCACTTGATCTTCAACAAATCTACGAGACAATTTTGTTGGTGGTGGTGTTGTCTTGTACTCTTGTTTAACAAGTAAAGATACTAAGACTCAGCAAAAGAGTTAGTTAATAAACAACAAAGACAGAGAAGGTATGGTCCAAGAGACAAGAGGAAACATATGGATGTTTTTTGGTCTCAGAAAAAATAAAAAATAATTCCAAGAAGGAAAGGATGGTCAAGAAAACCAAGGCAAGAAAAATAATAACTAAAACAGGGCAGTAATTAACACTGTGTAGCTGTAGTCTGGTATCTGAATTATATTATAAGACTGCAGTGACTAAGAAAATAGGATTCAAATCTGGGTCTGCAATTCACAAATATTAGTATGCATAAACAGAACCTAAGGAATTCTTGTGAATACAAGTTCCTGAGACTCACAGCAAACGTCTGGAGTGAGATCTTCCATCTTTAAGAAGCTCCACCCTTGGTGACTCCAAGAAAGTGGCCAAAGGACCACATTTTTAGAAACCCTGCATTCTCATGCTGACTCTAACCAGGGAGCTTCTCGAAAGCAAGGACTTCACTGTATTTTCAGGAGTCAGCATACTGCTTGATTTAGAGTGAGAATTTAATGTAGTTTTATAGAGCTAACCTACATGTGACTTGAAACAAATAATTGATTATATTCTGAAACTATTTATCTTACATGAGCCATGTGTTTCATAAGCCCTATTGTCTGTGTTTTGAATTTACACATTGATTCTAAGAAAAACTTTCTTTGCTCTCTAGTGCAATCCTGAACACTGATACAGTGGTTTGGATCTTTGTTCTATGTATGACTTATTTCAATCTATAACTATTTGCAGTGATTGTTATCTTAGTTCATTTGACAGGGCTTTATTCTTCCTTAAAATAAATTGGCTTAATCTCTACTCATTAAAGCTTTTTGCCAGTTCTTGTCAATTTTTTATTACAAAAGTCTTATATGCTTATTATTGAAAATTTCAAAATTTTAGGTAAGCAATATGTAAATAAATTTCTGACATTATTCCTAAAGAGACACCATGTTAGTATACCTTCTTTCAATCTCATATTTATGATTATCTACACACATTTATAAAAAGTATTATAATGTCTATATCATTTTGAAACTTCTTTCTGAACTTAATTCTAAATTATTAATAATTTTTACTGTTAATTTTCCTTAAAACTGAATTTTAATTGACCACATAGCATTAAAATGAATGTATTTAATACAGTGTCAATATGTTTGTATATTTGGAACTATTAGGTTATTTTCAATTGTTTGGTATTAAAAACAGAGTTGGAGAAATTCTTATATTTAGTTTTTTTCTGAAATTTTGAAAGTTATTTACTTAACATACATTTCTAGAAATGGAAATGTTAGCCCAAAACGTAAATATTCAAGCAAGATTGGCTTCTGAAGTTTTACTACTAGTACGGCCCAAGTGTACATTGTGTATGCAGTATAGGAAAATGTCTGTTTCCAGGGCCCTCATCAACATTAGATTATGTTACTTTAAAAAATGTGATCACTTTGAGAGTGACAATTTTTTTTTTTTGACTTGGAATTTCACTCCATCTCCCAGGCTGGAGTGCAGCGGCATGCTCACAGCCACTCCAGCGTCGACCTGCTGGGCTCTGGCAATCCATCCACCTCAGCCTTCTAAGTAGCTAGAACTACAGGTGTGTGCTACCACGCCCGGATAATTTATCTGGTCTCGAACCCACAGTCTTAGGCAATTCACTTGTCTCAGCCTCCCAAAGTGCTGGGATTACAGGCTGAGGGTGACAATTTTAACTAATGTTTTAACTTGGTTACAGGGAAGCTGGATTATTTATTATAAGTTCATTATTTTTTCATATTTATTTTGTCTCAAATGCTTCTTATGTTCTCTCTGTTGGATGGAATTAGCAATTTCTCAGCACTTTATGAGAGACCAGAAAGAGTGACTCTTCAACATCAGATCCTGATTTCATCATCTCTGAGCATGCTCTACCAGGCACTACTGTTCTCTGCTGTCTGGCTGGCCCTGAGTTATGGCCAGGTCAAGTGAGACAGAAAGTAAAGTTCTTGTCTTTATACCTGGCACATAGTAAGCATCCAGTAAATGGTGAAAATGATTTCTATACTAATAGGCAAACATAATCCTTGAAGTAACTGATAAGCAAAATGACCATGCAAACAAAGCTTATAAACAGGAAGATATAAGCATATCCTGATGCTTTTTTGTGAAGCTGAAATAAGATAATATATGTGGATAGTTCTTGAAATTTACAAAGTTCCATGTAGCTCTAGGTTGCAATTATCACTGCCATTAAAATAGTTTCTATAACCTGTTGAATAACTATTGAACAGGTGTTGTTTCAACTGGAAGATAAAAATCGGAGACAAGAGTAGTTTAAAACTGGATCAAGATTACAGAGCTAGCAAGTGGTAGAGCCATGATTTCCAGCAGGGAGTTGATGAACACAAAGCTCCATCTTGTAGCACATGATGAGATGACTTTGAAGGTCGCTGCAAAAGCGCACATCAGTGTGACGTCTGGGCCAGGAGTTCTATTCTAGCTCTGCTTTTGTTTAATGGGATGGTCAAGCACTGCTTTGGGAATCCTACAAAAGCCCTGACCTCAGAAGTCTGAGGCTTATTCGTTTTCACTGTGATAGGATATACATGTGTACTACGTGTTATATGTGCCACAATGTATTTTTCCATTTTTCTATCAAAAGGCATTTTTTTGGGTTTCCATTTGCTTTTCTTTGTTTTGTTGTTATAAACATGCCATATGATTTCAGACATGTTTCCTGATACACACTTGCAAAAGTTTCTAGTGAAAAAGAACCAGCAGTGAAAATTGCTAGGTGCCAGATTATAAAATATTTAAAGGAGCAAGGCATAGTAACACTTTGTATATAGTTTAATGCACAATTTTACCAACAGTGTATAAATGTCTACTAGCCTTACAAAATGAGTTAGGGCATGTCTCTCACTTTGTCTTTTTCTCTATTCTCTCATTCTTCAGAATGATATGCATAGATTTAAAAATATGTATTATTTTAAATGTACAGTAGAATCCTATGTCTATTCTTTGGAAACTTGTGTTTATTTGACATTTTTATGTATCAATTCAGCATTCTTTTTTTCATGTTATAGGAATAAGCACATTTTTTATTTCTTCTTGAGTCAGTTTTGGTAAATTGTATTTTTCCAGGAATTCTATTTTGTCATATGAACTTATTTGCTAAATAAGACATTTTCTTCTTAATGCCTTATTCAAGTTGTAACCAATCTTCAAAAATGTCTGTCTTTTAGTCTTTAGACACACCGTCAAATTTTGGCATTGTTGATCATCACTATATCCTTATTTTTTATCCCATCAATTTCTGCTACTTATTAATTTCTTTCATCTGTGCTTTTTTGTTTCTTTTTCTAACTTTCAAGGTGGCTACTTAGCTTATTAATTTTCATCATTTTCTCTTTTCTAATAAAGGTATTTAAGGTTATAGTTTTCTTCTAGGTATCTCTCCTTTGAAGTAAAATATTTATTAGATTAAGTTTCTTAATAGTTTTGCTCAAGTACTCTAGAACAGGGATGTCCAACCTTTTGGCTTCCCTGGGCTGCGTCAATTATAGAGGGATTGTCTTGGGGTCACATATAAATTATATAATATAGTTAGTGTATGTACATAATAAAGACTTCTTTTTAAAAATATTTTTATTATAAAGCTTAAAAAATGAGAACAATATAAAACTAGTGGGAAAGTTGACCTTGGTTTCTAAAACTGATCTACTCATGTCTGGTTCGATGGAAGTGGTTGCAGTTCTTAGTGAGTTCTCAAGGTGCTTGTCAGAAATGTATGTTTGAATTTTTCTCTTTGTGTGCTTCATAAGCTGCTCACACATGTATGTGCTGCCAAAAAGTGATGCCATGAGTAAGGGTGATGATGAACTTCCCATGGGATCATGAAGAAAATAAATGCTAAAAAAACACATGATGTGAGAAGATTTTGTGGGGCCTGGGGCCACAGGACTAGCTGTCCTGGACAACATGAGGCCCATGAGTTGTAGGTTAGACATCCCTGCTCTTGACTTTTTCATATTTTTTGTGTGAATTTAACAATTCCTTCTAGTAGTTATATTATTTTGCTATATAGATTTTATAACTGTAAGTACATGTGATTAGAGATAATATATACATCTGGTAAGCTAAAACATTATCAATTATTTCTAGAAATGCTTTTTTTTCTACAGAAAACAGTGTATTGCTAAAAGTAACTATACCACCTTTTAAAATATTGTTTTTGTGTTCTAATAGCATTCTCTTGAATTGAGCCCAATAACTCCTTACCGTGTCAAACTTTTTCATTCACTGAAGTAGAACCCATCATTATAAAACATAATAAATAAATAAATAGTTTTTGTAGTATTTTAAAATTTAAACTGCTCTCTTTCCTGTTTTAAGTGTTCATTTTATAATGCCAATGGCTAATACATATGATTTCATTTCTACTGGTTTTCTTTTACTTGCTTTGTATTTTCTTTTTTCTCCTTTATTATCTTTTAATTGTTGGAAAGGATTTTCTTCTATTTTATTGAGTCCTATGAAAAATACAGAGGTTGTATACTCTACTTTTCTTCTTTGTTGCTCACTCCATAAAAGTCAAGTTCAATCATTGTTGCCCTGTTCCAATGATCTCATTTAGATTTAGCCCTCACAAAACCCCTATGAGATGAGCACTATTATCATCCTCATTTTGAATGTGAGGAGAATGAAACCCTGATGTTTCTTTCAGTTGACCAATGGCATGTCATTAGAAGATGTCTGAGACGGTAGCTGAGCTGAGATGGTGAGGGCAGGAAGTCATGTTCTTCAGGGTCCGTGTTTTAGGTTTCGTGTGTGTGTGTGTGTGTGTGTGTTTAAATTCCCTAGATTCAATTTCTATTATTTGTGGACTCAGTTTATATTTATATTTACTCACATGTTTATCATGTATTTACTCAACTTGTCCTTCGTAATGCTAACCTTTCTGGGATCACTTTTTCTTATTGAAGAACATTCTTTACAGAGGCAGCCCGTTGGTTAAAATGAGAAAATCCATCTAAAAATGTCTTTATTTCACCTGAGAATACTACTGTAAGTGGAATGTTATTCTCTCTTGGCACTTTGAAGATATGGCTCCACTGCTCTCTGTATCTATTTCTAGTAGTCATTTCATATTATGATTGCTCTTTACATAACGTGCCTTTTTCTGTGATTATGTTCTCTTCATTAACCTGTATCTTGATTTTAATGTATCTAAGTTTTTATTGCTGTTTGGGATTTCTTTGCTTCCTAAACTTGAGGGTTGCTATGTTTAATTAATTCTAGATTTTTTTTTTTCCCTGAAGCTACTCCTCTCTCCCGTTTTCTCTATTGCCGCCTTCTGAAAATTAGATGCCCTGACTCAGACTCTCCTTCATGTCTCTTATGGTTGGTTTCATCTGACCCATACTTGTGTCTTTCTGGCCACAGTTTTGGGTAATTTCTTCATATCTATCTTCTAGTTCACCAATTTACCTTTCCATAATCTCTAGCCTGTTCTTCCATGGTTCATCTGATAGTTTCAATGTTGATACTTTCCAGTTTTAGAATTTGGGCGGACATTTTCCCCCCTCAACTGTATTTTGTCATTTTGATAGTCTCTTGCAACTTTTGTTTTTGACTTATTGTTTACTGTTGGGAGCCAACATCTATAGCTACATGGCTGAGGCCTGTAAAGGCCCATCTGGAAGATCGCCTCTGACATAGGATATCAGTTATACCTATAATATTGGCGTGTGATTAGTGACCAGTGTGCATACATGGCAGTAAAACTTATAAGTAAATCTCAATACACCTGATGGAAAGTGCATAGCAGAATTATTTCTCTCTGTCTTTCTAAGTTTTACTTCTTTCTAGATATTTTTTAACTTCTATTTCCTGGTAGACTGGGTAGTCAGCTCTTGTTCCCGAAAGCTGTTTCCCCTAGGGCTAAGATTAGAAACTAAATTACCATGATAGTTTTGTCGCCCTGCCCCTAGCCAGGCAGAACGTTTTCTTTTGTCTCGTTAATTACCGAAACTCTGTCTGCTTCAGCCCATGGCCGCCATCTTGGCAACCCTGCATTTCCTTGTTCAAGAGTGTGACAGCTACTATTTGATTTTTAGAGTAGACTTGTTAGGATAAAATATATACATATACACTCATAGTTGCATAAATTTATGCTTGCTGTTTTGTTTCCTTTTGCTACATTATTCAAGCGTAATAGTTACTATACGATTTATAAAAGAATTAACGATAAGGTATTAGCTTAATAGGATATAGCATAGTATTAAAGTCCAATAACTAGATCATATAAAATTAAAGTTTAGACATATGAAACTCATATGAATTATAGTAAAGTTTGGTAGTTTAAGAATAAGTTTTAACTGAGTTATAAGGCATTATGTTAAATCGTAATAGGATAATAGTATAACTAACAGCTAAGTCATTTAACTAAACTTATAGATTATAGTATAGTGTTAAGTTGATAATATTAATTGTTAAAAATATTGTGAGTCAGTGAACTTGGATTGAACCTAGAGTTAACTTAGAAAAGTTTTTTGTATTAATCAGGGTATAGAACAAAGAGTATAATATGTATGATTCATTGAACATTATGGAAAACACTTTGAATGATTTGTATTGAAATTGTGCACCTGTGACCTTAATGTAAGCACGGTAGGCATCATGGAATTCGAATTGTTTGCTTGGAAATTGCAGATCTCGTGGTGGTCTTGTGATGCATAGTTTGTAAAGCACGGAACTTGTACACCCCCAGTGAGTGATTATCACACTGCTGGAGGGTATAGAAAATGGTATATAAGTTGGAAGGAGTCCGAATAAAATTTGGCTCCAGTCCTGATCAGACTGTTCCCAGAAGAACTGCCTCCGAGTAGTTTCTTCTCGCTGTCCAGATTCTCTGGTGCGGGTCCTAACCCACCCTTGGTCAGTGCTGGTCACCGACAGCTTATGTCCTTAAACAAATGACTGCATCATTATTATTGTTGTTGTTATTGAAATTTTGCCTTTGCCAGATACTTTAAGGCACTAATAACTTTTGTTGACTCTGATAACAATTCTGAACTGATGATTAAAATTGTAAAATTAATACAGATTCAAGTTTTTCAACCACAGATGGGACGACTGAAATCTATGATTTATCAGAGAGATACCGTTTCCCTTACCATTCAGAAACCACGCTAAGATCTATGAGCTCTCTTAATGTCTAACTCGGAGAAAGAAAGCTCTTCCACTGGCATTGAACCTTTTCCTACAGTTATGGGCATTTCTGACCCCTGGCTTTGGACAGGGTAAATCTCTGATAGGAACCCCAGCCCTTCACAGAAGTTCCAACGCTTTTTCTCTTGCCATTTCTCCACACACAGCAATGTAAACTATGGGTGAGACTTCTCAAATTCCAGAGGTACACAGATCACATGGGTACAGAAACAAAAGACAGGTTCTCAGTAAGTAGGTTGAAATTCTGCTCATCCAAAAAATTCTCAGGTGATGGCAGTGCTGCCGGTTTGAGAAGGGACATTGAGCAGAAGGACTGTGACAGTCAGGGGCTGCAGGCCAGGGGACATGCAGGGCCTTCAGCCCCTGCTATCCTCCAGGAATTTCTCCTCCCAGTTTCTTGCTGGCCACAGATATCACTTAATCTCTTACACCTTTATCAATTGATTTAAAAGATGTCATATTTTGTTTAGCATGTTTCCATGTTTTGTAGTATGTAGGTTTTAGTGTACTATGTTGTTAGAAACAGAATTCTTCTCCAAATAAGAGAAAGGATTCTTTTGATCCTTGGTAATTCATACTGAAACTAGTCCCATTAAATAGTAGTTGCACACCATAAAATACTGTATAGTACTGATATAGATTTAGTCAGACACTTACATGGAACAAAAATTTTAATATTTAAAAATATTTTTGTGCCGGGCTCGGTGGCTTAGCCTGTAATCCTGCGCCTTTGGGAGGCTGAGGTGAGTGGATTGCCTGAGCCCGCGGGTTCGAGACCTGCCTGGGCTGCGAGACCTCATCTCTACAATAAATCAATAAATCAGCCGGGTGTGGTAGCACATGCCTGTAATTCCGGCTACTCAGAAGGCTGAGGCAGAGGGATCGCTGGAGCCCAGCAGGTCGAGGCTGCGGTGGCGGGGAGCGGCCACTGCACTCCAGTCTGGGTGACAGAGTGAGACTCCAACTCAAAAAAAAAAAAATATTTTTATAGATTGATTTTGGTCATTTTAAATGCCTTTTATATTTTCTTCCTTCCTTCTTTCCTTCCTCCCTCCTTCCCTCCCTCTCACCCTCCCTTCCTTCCTCCTTTTTTTAGTCAGGATCTCACTCTGTCAACCAGGCTGTAGTGCAGTGGCAGTGGCATTGTCTCAGCTCACTGCAGCCTTTAAATTCTGGGCTCAGGCAATCCTTCTGTCTCAGCCTCTCGATTAGCTGGGACTATAGGTACATTCAACCATACCTGGAAAATGCCTTGATTTTTGATGGAGACAGGGTCTCACTGTGCTGCCGAGGCTGCTCTCAAACTCCTGGGCTCCAGCAATCCTCCCACCATGGCCTCCCAAACTCCTGGAATTACAGGCATGAGCCACCATGCCCAGCCTGAATTTTCTTTAATGATGTATGCAACAAAAACAAAAAATGAAATCAAGATTCAATGAACTTTTACATAACTTATACAATGACAGTTGAAAAATAAATCTCATACATTAAAAAATAGATCTTATACAAACATGTTAGAAACCCATGACTTGGCTGTTTTCTGAAACAGGATTATATCAGAGGAGACATCGTATTTTTGATTAATGCATTTTAAAATTTATTTTCTACATTAAAAAAAATCTGAATTGCATTTTTTCTCCTTATAATATCCAAGTTGATATTTATCTTATAAATGCTTAGATGACTTAAAAATATTTGTCTATTCTTTGTGTTACTTTATAGCTTTGATTAGATATTTGATAAAGAAAAATAATTGGTTTCTGGTAGGTTTTTTTTTTTTTTTTTTGAGTTGGAGTCTCACTCTGTCACCCAGGCTAGAGTGCAGTGGCACACTCACAGCCACCCCAGAATCAACCTGGTGGGCTCCAGCAATCCTTCCACCTCAGCCTTTCAAGAATCTTGAACTACAAGTGCATGCTACCATGCCCAGATAATTTTTTATTTATTGTAGAGATGAGGTCTTGCCAAGTTGCCCAGACTGGTCATGAACCCACGGGCTCAGGCAATCCACTGATGTCAGAAAGGTGAAGTCTGTTAAAAACTTGCTCTCTAATGATTAAAGTCCCACTGCAATGACTATTTTTTTAAGTAATAAAAGGTTAATAAAACTATTATTATTTTGTTTAGCTGTCTTTTAAGACAGCCAACCTCTTAAAGGTTATTCTAATCAAAATCTCAAAAGGCTGCTCAAATCAGCAATGAAAATTTGACATATCTAATGGCATTTGTATCTTAGATGAACTCAAGATCAAACAAATGCTAAAACCTTGAATATTATTTATGAATTTTATTTATGGATAAGTCACATAAGACTATTTATTTATTTATTTATTTATTTGAGTTGGAGTCTCACTCTTGTTGCCCAGGCTGGGGTGCCACCACAGCCTCGACCTGCTGGGCTTAGGTGGTCCTTCCACCTCAGCCTTCCAAATAGCTAGAACTACTGATGCACATCACCACCCCCAGCTTATTCTTTTGTGATTTATTGTAGAGACAAGGTCTCACCAAATTGCCTAGGCTGGTCTGGAATCCCCAGGCTCAGGCAATTCTCTTGCCTCGGCCTCCCAAAGTGCTGGGATTACAGACTGAGCCACTGCGACTGGCCCATCCTTTTATTTTTAAAAATAAAACAGAATGTTTATAGGTGCAAATTGTAAAGTACACTTTAAAGAAGTACATGCCAGCAATAGATTTAAGGAGTAAAAAAGAATCTATTTTTTTTCCACAAAAAAATGTCATCCCAGGAAAGAAACATCTACACTGGAAATAAAGAAAGGAAGAAACTCAACTAAGCATAGCATATCTCAACTAAAATGTACAAATATAATAATCAAAGCCATAAAGCAGAATGGATTGATTATATAAAAATGAGGTGAGTGAGAGAATATTTCCAAACACATCAAGAGAAATTATGCGGCTAGCAAAAGGCAAAACACATATCTCTAATGAGTAAACAAGGCTATGAAATAAATAATTGCTCTTAATGGCTAATGTTCTGAATTAAAGAAGACATAAATTGATTCACCGAGAATTATACAGACCCTGCAAAAAGGGTCATTGACAAAGGATACATTAAGGAAATCTTGGGATAACATCAACAGGCACAAATTTCCAAAACTGGATGCTACAGAATCTGGACTCCAGGAAGAATTCATGTTCATTTCCACTGACTCTCTTAAAATTATTTTCAGAATACCCTTAAGAACAAGATAAGCTTAAGAAAAAAAAAAAATAGAAAAGATGAACCTGACTCTCAACAACTGAGATGAGTGATCTTGGGTATGACTCTGTGTAAGTCTGTTAAGAAGTAAATGTTATGAGGCTACACCTCATAAATTGTTGAAATTCCTTCAAAGTAATAAAATTGTATCTTTTCAATAAATTTATAACATTCTTGGTGATTGTTTCTCTCTGTGATAACAGTAAAGTTACAGATAGAACAGATGTCAGATTTTCCAATTCAGTGGTTCTAATGAGAAAACACACACACACACACACACACACACACACACACACACACACACACACACAAAACAAGGAATACTTAGTGAGATATGAAGATCATCTATTTTGTCCATCTTCTGTTTATGCCCGTATGTGAGGCTAAGTTAGAGAAATAACACCTATGCTCCTTTTGAAAGGATATAAAATCAAATCACATTCTCTCAGTCATTATCTGATCAAAATGGCTCACACCACATTCTGTGTTTTCAGCTGTTTTTGCTAAGAAGTAAAGGAGGTGGCGCCTTATCACATAAAATGAGGAGACTAGAAATAATGTTCTAAAAGACATTTATACAGCTTACATTCTAAATATCTCATATAATAAAATTCAAAACAATAAGCTATTAATAACCCATGTTCACATAACCTTATAAATAAGGCAGTGTACTTTGAGAATCTTAAATCACTAATGTTTTTTATGTCTGTGTTTTTTTCTCCTATATGAACAGGTCTGCACTAGTCTGCATTAATTAAATTTAAGTAGGATTTCTGAGCCTGGATCATCATTAAGTCTGTGGCCCTGATTTAAATCTGCAGTAAAACATTTCTCCATTAAGTCTTGTGCTTTTGTGTCATATTTCATACACTAGTTGTCTCTTAATTAAATCCATGATGGTCCACCAACACAGACTATTAAAATAACTATACTTTGCACTTGACATATTTATGAGACAGAGTCATAAGACTATAGACTGATACTTGAACTACTCACTGAGAAATGCTAATAAGATTATGATGAAGGTAAGATTATAACATTTCTATCCTTTCTTTTATCTTCTTTCTAGAGATTTATTTTTATAACTGCGGTTCACTTCTATTTCGGGTTCTGACTTTTTCTCTAGACCATTCGAAAGCTCTTGCATTGTAGAATAACAGCAAATTAATAGTCAATGGAAACTTTGCAAAGTGTGTTAATTTATATCACCTGATGTTAATATAAACATTGGGATAGGTTCTCTTCTGAGTTTGGCTGTAGTCACAGAGGCAAGTAAATGCGTTAATCTAGATATAGGTTTCCCAAGCCCTCAGGTGTTCAGAGTGAAGAAAATTTACAGGGACTGAAAAGAGAAAATAGCCCTGAGTGAGAAAGCAGTTAACTTTTAGATAGGGTGAGAGGAAGTCCACATATGTCAACCTCAGACATACTGAATTTTCAATCATTCACAAGAATGATGCTTTCTCTCTTCCTAGGTGAATTTTCAGAGAACATATCACATCATATGGTAAAAGAGGTTTTTTTTCTGATTTTGTTTGCTCTCCACGGCCTGATGCACTCTTTCGTTTTTGTTTCATTTCCCTTAGAAACATTTTTGTTTGTTTGTTTGCATCATAGAATGTAGGACCTTTATGGGAGAGAAGCATGCTAAAGGCTCAGGATGTATCAAATTACTGAGAGTTCTGTCAAACCAGAGATACTGGACAAAAACAACAGATAGAGTCTTTATCAAGTGATCTAACGCAAGAAGGTGTTATCTAATACAAATACAGGGAGGAGCTCACAACCTTTAAAGTTATTATCTGCTTCTTACTAGTTCAGTAGATGTTCTGTGCTTTTAAAATAGTGCTGTGTAACCCATCATTCAACTCAATTTTTTTTTTTTTTTTTTGAGTCCGAGTCTCACTCTGTTGCCCAGGCTGGAGTACAGTGGCATGCTCACGGCCACCACAGGTTCAACATGCTGGGCTCAGACAATCCTCCTGCCTCAGTCTTCCAAGTAGCTGGAACCACAGGCATGTGCCACCACGCCCAGCTAATTTTTATAATTTATTGTAGAGATGAGAGCTCGCCAAGTTGTCGGGACTGATCTTGAACCCCTGGGTATAGGTGATACTCTCGCCTCCACCTCTCAAGGTGCTGGGATGACAGGCGTGAGCCACCTCATCCAGCTTCAGCTCAATTTTTTTAGCAAAAGTTTTTTTTTTTTTTTTGAGTTGAAGTCTCACTCTGTCACCCAGACTGGAGTGCAGTGGCCGCTCCCAGCCACCGCAGCCTCAACCTGCTGGGCTCCAGCGATCCTTCCGCCTCAGCCTTCCAAGTAGCTGGAACTACAGGCGCACGCTACCACGCCCGGCTAATTTTTTTGATTTTATTTTATTGCAGAGATGAGGTCTCGCCTGCCCAGGTGGGTCTCGAACCCGCAGGCTCAGGCAATCCACTCACCTCAGCCTCCCAAAGGCACGGGATTACAGGCTGAGCCACCGAGCCCGGCAGCAAAAGTTTTTTAAAAAGTATTGCAAAGTGAGAGATTAACTAAAAATAAAATATAGTTTTATTATGACAGCAGTGGTCTGAGATGAACAATGCAAGTATAAAATAAATCCTAATGTCTTGTCGAGAACAGCAGCCACAGTCAGACGGCTCCACTAAACACATTAAATCTAATAAAATCACCCGCACGTACTCCTGGCACTAGTAGTAATTAAAATAACTTGTTTCAAAAAAATTGGTCCTATACATGAATACTTATTGGCAATTATTTCTTAGTTCTTCAAACCAAAGATAACATAATTTGATTCTCACACAATTTTCTTGTAAATGCAGTTCATATTGGGTTTTATATGCAGCTTAAGACTGTTAATTGCGATTTTGAGCCTCACAGTAAAATAGGGTTCAATATGTCGCTTTTCTCAAGCATAGAGAAATGTTTGAGAAATGCTTGTCTTAGTCTAATGAACTGTGAATAATTTACATCCTGAGTCCTGTTTTTCAGTATAAGTGGTTCTGACTTTTCTTGAAGCCTGTAGCCTAATCAACTTGTGACATTCATCTGATTAGAGAAAACTATGGAAAAGTAGAAGGATGAATGCAGTGCTTCTTACAAGCTGCTGTAGTGTTGTTTTGATGTTTTTTCTTTTCTGTTTTATTTTATTTTATTGAGTCAGGGCCCAGGCTGGGGTCCAGTGGCAAGATCACTGCTCACCACAGCCTTGACCTCCTGGGCTCAGGCAATACTCCCACTTCAGCCTCCTGAATGCCTGCAACTAGAGTCACATGCCACTACACCTGGCTAATTTTGTGATTTTTTTTTTTTTTGTAGAGAGTGGGTCTCAGTATGTTGCCAAGCCTTTAATTTTTCAAATTTTTATTTTAAAGATGTGGAGTACAATTCAGGGTTAGCTATACACTTGGTCAGAGTCTGAAATACTCACTCATAAGCAGACCCTGAGCAATTATCTTAATACTACAAGAAAGGGATTGGCAGTAGTGAGAAACTGACAGGGGAAGGAGGGGGGGACATACTTCATCAATAAAGGTACCTGATCTCAAACCAGGTGACGTGGGAACAAAAGTGAGGCCCAAACTTTATCTGTGATGTTCTTAAGGCCATTTTTTCATTTGGATCTAATCTTCCTTCACCTCTCAAGAGAACATATTGTAAACTAAAGATTATATTCTCCATATTTGTGAGAAAATAATATCTGACTTAAAATATTTTCAAAATCCCCCACCTTCTGGTAGGCACACTCAATAACTTCTTGAATTTACAGAGACCTAGCTGGTCTGTCAGGAGGAAAAAGGAGCTGTTTCAGGGTATGAACATTTTTTTTTTTTTATTTCTGAAAGAATCATAAGACTGAGATGTGATTCCAGCTAGTTCTGAGCACGTGTGCATCACAGAACTACACCAAAGAAACCAAGACGGTTGACTTCGTATTCAGCAACTACCACTGCAAGCAGCAGCTTCTGTTATCAGCAGGAGAGGGTAGTACAGACATTTTATCTTGCACAGGGAGCTTGGGGGAAAAAAGTGGATTAATTTAACATTCACTCAAGGATCATAATTTGTAAATGGCATAATCTTAGAGAGAACTGAGATGTTAGGGAATCTGTAAGTTGCAAGAAATTTTGGATAAAATCTGGTTTTACTCCTCATTTTGTGCCCGAGGAAATGAGAGTCCAGAAAAATAAAGGGACACATTTATCGTTCCATAACCATGCAGAACAAAGGGGAATGATTATGTTGTTGACTACTTAGAATTAGAGATGTGAGGAGGAGACTTGGGAAATGCCCAGGAAGGGACAGCAAACAGATCTGCTTTCTGGGACCCTGTCACGTAACTGCCAGCTGCATGGTTTCTTCACTGTGAATGTTAAGGCAACTACATGTAGTAGAAAATGAAGGGGAAGAAACAAAATTTATTTGCATTTTGAATCTTCCCAAATACTGAAGTTCATGAAGTTAAATAGCAGAATGGAATTCCATTGTGCTTGAATATATAATTCAACACACCTATGTTGTTCTTGGGCATACCATTTATTAGGATGTGCCAGAAGAATCATCAGGCAAAGCTAGAATGTGGAAACCAAAGAAAGACAAAGGAAACACTGAATCAGATTTGGCAGCAAGTGAGCAACCAGGAGGAGGTCAAGTCCAGGGACCCAATCCCAAGACCAGAGCAGAAGAAAAGATGATTTATGTGCTGCAGACAGTCGGAGTCTAGGTCAACACGAGAAAAGTTTATGAGTGGGGCTGGCAGAGTTTTTTTCTATATTTACTGTTTAGATAGTAAAGATTTGGGGCACTGAAGATTATGTAATCTCTGCCATAACTGCTCTGCCAGCCATAGGCAATATGAATAATGAATGGCCATGGTTGTCTTCCAATAGAACTATATTCACAAAAAAGAGGTATCAGGCGGATTTGGCCTGTGGGCTATAATTTGTGCCTGTTCTGGATGGAATGGTTGATATAGATAGATAGATGATAGGTAGATGAGAGAAAGAGACAGAGACAGAGAGACAAAGAGACAGAGATCGCTACTGATACAAACCTTTTTCCCTCTGTAAGCAATATACCTCCCTATGCCTGGAGATGTGTCTAAATATACTCTGAGAATGATAGAGGTTTCTATCATTAGAAATGACAATGAAAAGGTTTCTAATGAAATAAAGAACAAAAGAAAAAAGTGTTGATGAGGATGTGGAGAAAAGAGAACGTGTGCACACTGTCAGTGAAAATGTAAACTCATACAGCTATTATGGAAAACAGAATGGAAGCTCCCCAAAAAACTAAAATCAGAACTACTGTATGATCCTGCAATCCCACTACTGGGTATAGATCCAAAGGAAATGACATCAGCATGCTGAAGAGATTGCTGCACTTCCATGTTTATTCACAATAGCTTAACATGGAATCAAAACATGTGTCCATGATTAACGAATAGAGAAAACATGGAATATGGAATACTATATGCTATATAACACAATGAAATACTATTCAGTCATAAGCAAGCTCCTGTCATTTGTGAATAACATGGGACCTAGGGGATATCATGTTAAATGAAATAAGCCACACACAGAAAGACAAATACTGCATGACCTTGCTCACATGTGGATCTAAACATATATTTGTGTGGATGTGTGTGTGCATATATGTGTGTGTATACACATGTGTATATACAGGGGGTGCCAAAAAAAGTACACACATTTTATCTATATTGAATTGAATTATGTAGCAATGTGTAACAACCATGCTCTTATCATTTTCTTTGACTGTCCTGCCTGTCACATGGTGATGCTCACATTCATTTGATTAATACCATCTTTTGAGCGAATGTCGTACTTAAAATGTGCATACATTTTTTGGTACCCCCATATGTGTGTGTGTGTGTGTGTGTGTGTGTGTGTGTGTGTGTATGTGTGTGTGTGTGTATGACATAGAAGCAGAGAGTAGTACAGTGGTCACTGGTGACTGGGAAGTGGAGAGAGAAGGGAAGACCATGGGAGGTTGGCTGTGGGCACAGTCACAATTAGACAGGAAGAATGAGTCCTGGTTTTCTGTTGTACAGCAGGGCAACTGTGGTTAATAGTAAAGTTTTGGTCTGACAAAGGCTTAACATCCTGGATCTACAAGGAACTAAAACGTTCTGAAAAGAAAAAAACAAACAACCCCATTATAAAATGGGCAAAAGATATGAACAGACACTTCACAAAAGAGGACATCTGAGCAGCCAACAAACACATGAAGAAATGTTCAACCTCACTAATCATCAGGGAGATGCAAATCAAAACCACACCGAGAAACCACCTAACTTCAGTCAGAATGGCAATTATCAACAACTCAAAAAATAACAGCTGCTGGAGAGGGTGTGGTGAAAAGGGAACACTTCTACACTGTTGGTGGGAGTGTACACTAGTGCAACCTCTGTGGAAAGCAGTGTGGCGATTCCTAAAAGCTCTAAATATCAACCTCCCATATGACCCCGCAATCCCCCTACTGGGAATATACCCTGAAGAACTCAAATCACTCTATAAAAAAGGTATCTGCACACGTATGTTTATCGCAGCGTTGTTCACAATAGCAAGAACCTGGAAACAACCATGCTGCCCATCAAAAGAGGAGTGGATTTTAAAAATGTGGTACATATACACGATGGAATACTATGCAGCCATAAGAAAGAACAAAATCACGAATTTCGCAGCAATCTGGATGGAACTAGAGTCTATAATACTGAGTGACCTCTCACAGAAACAAAGATCCGAGTATCACATGTTCTCACTCATATAATGGACCTTGAACATCCAATGTAATACTATAAGAAAATTACTGATGGTACTGGGAAACTCTGGGGGGGGAGACGGGATTAACAGTAGCAAATATCTGTCTGGGGATGGGGAAACACCTCATCAACAGGGTGCCTGAATGAAACATACTTGTACACCTAACCCTTAACTGTACCCCACAAAACCATAGTAAAAAATATTGATTATGAAAAAAAAATAGTAAAGTTTGTATAAAGAGAGGCTTTTGGATGTTCTCATCACAAAGGAGTAATGAATGTATGAGGTGATAGAAAATTAATGCCCCGATTGGATTACTAATACATATGTCTCAAAATATCAAAGTGTACCCCATAAATATGTTCAATTACAATGTGTCAATTAACACATTTAAAAAGTAAAGAGCATATCTTTGCTCCAAATAACTGTCACACCATAGCCAACACAACTTTGAAAAATATAAATTAGACCATATCCTCTTATAACTAAAACGCTTCACGGCTTTCATTACAAGTAGAAGAAAGTCAAGGTCTTACCTGACTCTGTTATTTATCTCCCTTATTCACTACACTTTAACCAAACGCTGGTCTTTTGAGTTTTTTAGACATTGACATTGATACCAAAGTCATTTATTGCTGTCCCCTCTGTGTGAAACCCACTTTCTCATATCATAGTATGATCAGCTTTATTTCAATATTCAGGTCTTAGCTTCAATGTAGAGTTATCAGAAATGCCTTTCTCTTTTTTGTTCTTCATTGCATGCTCATCAAATGTCTGAAATTTCATTTCCCTGTTTATTTTCTATGTCCTTCGCTAGAATAAAATTGTTGTAAGGAAAAGGAGTATGTCTGTGATATTCTGTGATATTCCTCACTATATTCCAGGACTGACACACATAGATGCTCATTAAATATTTATAAAGGAATGAATGAATGAACCAGATTCTACTTTTTCACATATTTTCTTTTATGATTCACAGAAAATCCTTGCTGTTTATTGAAAGTATTATTGTTAGACTAAAAAAAAAAAAAGGCTTCAGAGAAGTTCCATGATTCGTCCACATTTGCTGACCTATAAAATGGCATAATTACAATATTAACCTGAGGGTTTGCTTCTAAACCCAACTTCCTTTCTTAACACTTGTTATCTATCAAAGGCTCTAAGTTTTACAAATATTAGCTTTTTGTAAAACCTCAATGCCATATGTACTACTATCCTAATTATTGTATAGATGAAAAAAACTGAGGTTAAATACCTACAAAATCTCACAAATAGCAAGTGACAGAGCTTGGAATTCACACAAGATGTTAGAATTCTAGAGTTCTGAATCAGTACACGATGATATGTTTATAAGACACAGCCTATGTGGGGAAACACTTGGAGTTGAGCAATCATTCTTACCATTGCTGTAACAGATTACCTCCAATTAGTGACTTAAAAACAACACAAACATGTTCTCTTACAACTTGGAGGTCAGAAGTCTGAAGTGAATCTTATGGGACTAACGTCAAGGTGTCAGCTGGGCTTGTGCCTTCTGACTCCAGGAGAGAGTCCTTGTCTTTGCCTTTTCAAGTTCCTGGGTGTCAGTTGTATTTCTTGGCATAGGGCCCCTCCTTCCTCTTCAGAACCAAGGGCACAGCTTCCTCTGTCTCTGACTCTGCTTCCCTCAGCTTCTGTCTTCACAGGGCCTTCTCCTGACTCTGACTCTTCTTGCAAACCTTTTATAAGAACTCCTGTGATTGTATCAGGCCCACCTCCATAATCCAGGATGATCTCCCATCTCAATATCTTTAATTCAATCACATCTGCAAAGTGTCACTTGACATATAACATTTGCAGGTTCTAGGGATTAAGACGTGGAGTTTTTTAGAAGGCTACTACAAATATGTACCCAGCTGCTCAATATCGATTATTTTAACCATTTTAACCATGTATAAATGAAACGAAAGAGCATTAGTAATTCTGCTACGAACCAAGTGTCAACTCAGTCAACTCTACCCCAATTCCTTATTCTATTAATAAGTTGCCACCCCCCCACTCATTCCCTACATTCCAGTTCAGCCTGCTATGTTTCCCCACAGTACCTCTATTACTCACAACTATAAAACTTATTGTTTCTCCTCTGCTAGAACATCAACTCTGTGAAAGAAAGGATTTTGATGACTTTGTTCATAGATGCACTCCATCCCTTGTGTCTAAAATAATATCCTGCACTTAACAGGCACCAAATAATTATTGGGTAAATATCAAATACATGAAAAAGCATCAGTGGGCAGATGGTCTTCTGAGAGAGTGGGGTAAGGTTAGTGAGATGGGCAGGGTACCCAGGGAGGGCATGGAAGCTCTGCCTCCTTCCCTCATTCCTTCCCTTTGCGTCTCTCCAACTTCATCCTTTGTAACAACCTTCATAATAAACTGGTAAATGTACAAATAAATAAGTACGTATTTTACAGAGTTATCCTGCTACAATCATGTGGTTTCATTGCTGGGCTCTTTTATGAAAAAAGTATAGCCGGGCTTGGTGGCTCAGCCTGTAATCCCACGCCTTTGGGAGGCTGAGGTGAGTG
>NW_007249965.1:284748-516644 GCF_000164805.1 Carlito syrichta | reverse complement strand
AGGAGCGGCCACTGCACTCCAGTCTGGGCGACAGAGTGAGACTCAGACTCAAAAAAAAAAGAAAAGAAAAGAAAAAAGTATACAATCTAACATAATACATGCAGAGAACAGAATAGGATCTGGCACCTAGTCAGCACACCATGAAATGGGCTGAATAAACAAATTGATCACAGATTCAGGTACAAAAGAGTTGATGTCTTTGATATGCTCATAGCTGAAGATGACTCTTTTCATATGCATAAAACTATGTTTATAGATTATATTAGAAATCTTGTGTGTGTGTGTGTGTGTGTGTGCATTTTGTTGTTGTTGTTGTTGTTGTTGTTGTTGTTGTTGTTTTGAGTCGGAGTCTTACTCTCTTACCGAGGCTGGAATGCAGTGGCACGATCACGGTCACCACATCCTCCTGGACTTAGTCGATACTTCCACCTCAGCCTTCCAAGTATCTGCAACTATAGCTAGGCATGTACCACCAAGCCTGGCTATTTTTTGGATTTATCATAGAGATGAGGTTTCACTAAGTTACCCAGGCTGCTCTCAAACCCCTGGGCCAGGCAATCCCTCAGAGGCCTCTGCCTCTGAAAGTGCTGGGATTTCAGGTATGAGCCACCATGCCCAGCTGATTATACTAGAAACCTTATAGTTTATTCCAATTCTGTCTAGCTGCTCCTTGACTGACAACAAGGTTATGTCCCAGTGATAAGCCCACTGTGAATTGAAAATGTCCTAAGCTGAAAGTGGTGTTTTCGACTTACTATATTTTTAATTTGCAATGGGTTTATCCCTAACCTAGGTGGAGAAACATTCTGAATGCATATCACTTTCACACTGTTAAAAAGCCAAGAAATTGTAAATTGAACCATCAGGACCAGCATTAGAATTTAAATATACTGTATTTGTCCTCCATAGTTTTCAGTATGGTTGTATGTATTAATGTGCCTGAGTGCATGTGTGAGAGAGAGAAAGAAAGAGAATAATTAGAATATCACTGTAGTGAAACAGAATTGTATTTTACTACAAAAAATTTCAAATTAGAATTTGATCTATTGTTTTGGTACCAAAACTCCCCAGAATTATTTTGACAGTAGCAGATGAGGGCCTAGAGCCCGTTGACTTAGTCATAGGACCTGGTACTACCAGTCAATTTGTAACAAGCAGTGTCATATAGAAATGATGACACTGATTTCTTTGACCACACTATGATCAAGATAAATGTTTAAACTGACAAGTCACTGAGATGATGTGTAAGACTGGAATGCACTGCTAGATGAAAATTATCTAAAATCTGAAATTAGCCACCTCTTATTTAGTTGTGGTCACCTCAATAATTTTTTTCTAGCTATTTTATAATTTGATTATATCAGCCATTTTGATATGAATAAATGATAAAATTAATTTTGACATATGTCACTATATTGACCCTGTAACCTGAAAAACGATTGTCTGCGTTTAATTTTAGTGTTAAGAGCATTCTTGATTGAATAGGAAGGTGTAATTTGACTGGTCTGTCTTCCTCCTCACCGGTTTACTTTTTGCAATCACGTGGATATTCATGAGTAACTCCTACAAAGCATTCCCTGCATTTCAAAGTTCCACTTCGTCTTATCTCAAATACCTGCTCATGTATATTTTATTTGTTATTTTGCTTTTAAAATATTATCCTCTTCTGTAGACAATGGCCTTCTTCCATTTGAATTTACTAGATCCCTTCATCGTTTAAGTATATGTGGTATACATTTTTTTGAAATTGAAAGCAAAGATCCTAACTTTCCAGAAAGCTTTTTAAGATTAATGTGAAGTGGCTGTGCTGCCTGTGTAGGAACCTCAAACACATCCTGTCACAGTGCCAGACCAGTAGTTAGATGTGCTGTGAAATCTCCTGTGAATGTAGAATTCAAGCTACCTTGTGCTATTGTATTGAGGTGTCTTAATTTCAAATGACATAAACTGTCAATTCTATTTAAGTAATGTTCAGCCTCATAAAGACTGAGCAGGATAACCATCTTTGACTCCCCCATCCTTTCTCTCTCTCTCTCTCTCTTTTTACTTGAAACTATCACAAGGCTAGAATTGTGAATTTTTTACTTGAATTTTTTAAAAGTAAAGTTAAGTTGGCAGTGATGTTAAAATTTATTGGCCCACTTCAGTAAAAAAACAAAATCTACAGATGGACTTGTAATATTTCACTTTTATTCTTATTCCACATAGCTGGACTCCTGCTTAAGTAGGAGGTGTGGAAATTAATTATTTTCCTCCCATGTGCACCATCCTCTTGTGGCTTCTGTCACAAATCAACACACAGTGTGGTTTTATAATCAGAATACCACTTCCAAGAAAGCCTCACGAAATGGACGACATCACTATCCAACCTGGTGACTGGCTTATTTCAGTCACGTGACTCATTGTCCCTTAGGCATTGCGATAGGGCAAAGTCAGCCTCTTATAGTTGTATTTATAAAGTGGTAGAGTTTAAAAATGAAGAAAGGGAGTGAAGACATTTCAAGCCAAAGCAAACTCTAAGATCATTTAGTCCAGCCTCCTTATCTGCAATGAGGAAAACTAGTCTGGAGAGTTGATACTATTGTCTAGGGACCCATGGGAGGTTGGACATGTAGAGTTCGACACTTTTCTCGCTCTTCTGTGTTATCGCTGTCAGCCAGAAAAACAAAGTACCCTCATCAGTAGTCAAGTAAACTTGATACCAAGGGTCTTGTGTATGCTAGACTCAATTCAGAATCCTAACCATGTCACTCTGTAACCTAAAATCATGTCATGGCCTCCCACTGACTCAATTCAGAACCCTAACCATGTCCCTGTGCAACCTAAAGTCATATTATGTCCTCCCACTGCCTTCGGCATAAAGTTCAAACTCTGATACCTATGTTCCTTAACGATCTGTATTAAGACTACCCGACAGATGCCAAGTGTGATGGTGTCTCCCAGCTACTCAGGAGGCTGAGGTAGGAGAAGTGCTTGAGAGACCAGTAGTCTGAGGCTCCTGTAAGCCACTGTGCTCCAGTCTGGGCAACAGAATAAAACCCACCCTGTCTCTTAAAAAATAAAAATAAAGAAAGACTAGCCAAAGCACCCACCCTTATTAGCAGCTCAGTAACTATGCTGTGTTCTAACACATATCTTTCTCCTTTTAAGTATTTTTATCCATCTGCTTATTCTCTTTAGTGAGAGGCAACTAGCAAATGACACCACACTTCATGATCAGAACAAGAATTCTTTGTTTGGAAGTATTTCTAAGCCTCTCCAGAGCCCTCAGAGACCTTTTTCTATGCTTTCCCCATAAAGCTTAATTCACATACCTCTTTTGCATTAGTCATACCATTATTATAATCAAAGGTTTCTAGAATCCTCCATTAATTAATCCTCCACTTGGATCACAGAAACTTTAACTTGTTCATTTCTTTCTTTCTTTCTTTCTTTTTTTTTGAGTTGGAGTCTCACTGTCACTCAGGCTGGAGTGCATTGGCGTGCTCACAGCCACTGCAGCCTCGACCTGCTGGGCTCAGACGATCTTCCCACCTCAGTCTTCCAAGTAGCTGGAACTACAGGCGCGCGCCACCACACCCAGCTAAATTTTTGATTTATTATAGAGACGAGGTCTCGCCAAGTTGCCTAGGCCGGTCTCGAACCTCTGTGTTCAGGCAACACTCTCACCTTGGCCTCCCAAAGTGCTGGGATTACAGACTTGATTCACCGTGCCTGGTCAACCTTTTCATTTCTATATTCCTGGTGACTAACATAACATTTCACCCTGGTGGGCATGCAATATGTTTGTTGAAAGAATAAATGTAAATAAACATGTGTTTGGTGATCACACCTACACTTCTCTTCCTTCCATTTTACCTTCATTTCCATCTCTACGCTTATAGCTACCACTCTTTAAACACATGTCAGGCTTCTTCCATCATTTCTCTCTCTGGAAGATGAGTATGCAATCTCTAACAATAAATTTCTTCCCAGAAACTCTTAAATTGCTTTCATTTTCAACGATAATTCCCAGGGGTACATAACAAAGACTGGGTCTGTGTATCACAGAGTGAAGTAGGGATTTGGCAGTCTGACCATTAGTTGGATCAAGGTAGATAACCAACCCAAATAATGTAATTCCTGCAGTACAGGCAGTAAGTGACTTTAGCACTGTACTTTATATTTTGTTAAGAAACACAAAGCTTGTGGCAATTGCGTGAGTATTTCAGATTGTGTCATCTTCTTGAGATGTTTACATGGATCAAATTAATGACCTATATAATGAATGTCCACTTCACATTTTGTGTACTCATTGTCTAAATGGTGAGAGTTTTTTTTCTGAAATATCTCCACTGGGAAGGTATAAAATATGTCTCAGATAAAAGGAGTCCTAGCTGGGCTAGGTGGCTCAGCCTGTAATCCCGTACCTTTGGGAGGCTGAGGTGAGTGGATTGCCTGAGCCCGCAGGTTCGAGACCTGCCTGGGCAGGTGAGACCTCATCTCTACAATAAAATAAAAAAATTAGCTGGGCGTGGTAGCGCGCGCCTGTAATTCCAGCTACTCGGAAGGCTGAGGTGGAAGGATTGCCGGAGCCCAGCAGGTCGAGGTTGCGGTGGCCGGGAGTGGCCACTGCACTCCAGTCTGGGCGACAGAGTGAGACTCCAATTCAGAAAAATAAAAAGGAGTCCTATTATAATGCTGGGTTAAGGGATGGCAAGAACAAGAAAATATTGAATTGAAAGCTAGATTTAGTAGTAGTGATAGCCCAGATTATCATGTTATGAGTCATGAAACTATAAATAAAACCTCCTGCTTCGCTTATCAAAAGAAGTATAATAAAAAATTTATATAATGAAATGTTTTTTAAAAGAGTAAAATGTTAGTCTTCCTACATCTATTAGTTTCTATAATTAGAAAACTTTGCTAATGGGAATATAGCAGACATATACAGATGTCCTTATGCAGCAGTTTTAAATACACAGTTTTTTTTGAAATACATAAAAGTACAAGTTATATTAATATTTTGAGATAAAAGGTTAATGTTGCTAAACATTCAAATGTGGCGCTTTTTAATTATTCATCCCCCTACCTAGAATGACCAGTGCTTAGAAAATTTAAGGGCAAAGAAAAATTAAAATGTACACTATTAAATAGGTGTTTTAGTGAGAAATAACATATTGCAGACTGATAAAGAAAGCTAAATATTCTTTATGTTCATAGAAAAAAAACCCCAAAACTTGTTTTTTTAATTTTTTTAGAAAAATGCTTCCAGGTTGGGTGTGGGAGTTTATGCCTGTCATCCCAGCACTTTAAGAGGCTGAAGTGGGAGGATCACTTGAGCCCAGGAGTTCGAGACCAACCTGGGGAACATAGTGGGACCCAGTCTTACAAAAAAAAAAAAATCACAAAATTAGCCAGGTATGGTGGCACATGCCTAATAATCTTTCTGGTCTTTGAGAAGGGATGCGGGAGTGTGTGTTTTATTTGTCGAACCAAAACCAAACTATAGCATCAGAAAAAAGTAAAACAATAGAGTATACCAAATATTTTCTTGCATATTCAGGACAGTTGTTCTCTGGAAGCTTATAGAATATTCATTTCTTTTTCTCTTGATGACCATTAAGATAAATCTTGCAAAGTGATAGGATTACGAGAACTCAGGATACTGGCTTCCTTCCACACAGGGGGACAAGGAGGCCAAGGGCTAGGAGAGCTCTGTGAATGGGGATGTCTGGCTGGTCATCAGGAAAACTCTGCTTCCTTCTTGAAGTAGTCCTTAACACAACCAGAGGAGCACCACTTACACTCTTTCTGTATTCTTCACAAGGTCTGCTAGAGTGTTTCCCACCCCAAGGGCAACAAGTGCTGGATAGAAAATAATATCTGATATTCAGGGGCAAAGGCACTCATACCCTGGAACCAAATTTCAGTTACCTTTTTCTTTGGAACTTTTCTAAACTTTCTCTGAGCACACTCACAGAACCATAGGAGAAGAGCACTTTGCTGGTGAAAAGACAAACTTATAGTCCAGGACCTGACCAGAGTAACAACACCAATCAGAGGCACGTCACTGAGTTAGTGTGATATACAATGAGTTAAAGTGCAACAGCATTTATACACTATTAAGATGCTAGCCTTACATATTAAAATTTTTGTAATTTGGGATACCTCTATAATTTTTGTTTCTTGCAATTTTCCCTCTATTACTCTTAAAATGTTAGTGTTTCTAAGAATGTCTATTGAGTACAGAAATTTTGCTTTTACTTACTTTAGCTTTGTCTATAGAACCTAGAGAATTTCTACTCACCCATAATTTCTTGGTGATTTATAGGTACTTCAACAGGCATTTATGATCATTTCCTGATAGTTGGAAGTCATCTGACCCATGCTATTTGTGGTTTTACTTCGGTTTATCAGATGTTCACGGTAAACTTGGCTTGATTGCTCAATGACAAGATTTCTTTCAATGAATCATTCAGTGAAGCTGTCAGGTTTTTATTTTCTATGAAAAGAATAATCACTTGCTGTTATATCAAAGGTTAGAACTGGGCAGAATTATATCTATGGAGTATGCGAACACTGTATGAACTTCCACAAAATTATTATTATTTTTAGTGGCAGTCACTGTTATTCCAGGTGTCCTCATTCCAAGACACCTTATGACAATGAGCTATGTGGCTTGTGCTGAATAAAATCACTCCCTTCTCTTCTGACGGCTGGACTCGCCCACCTGCTTCCCGTCCTGTGTCTCACACACTCAGCTTTAGAGAGGCGTCTTTCCCAGCTAACAGAAGTCTTTGTCTCTGGAGTAACACCAGCATCATTTCAAGGAGGAGAATGGGCTCCATCATACCTGTGGTTTGATGTAATGGTTGTTAGACTGGGATTCACAGAGAGGAGTTTCTCATAGCTCAGAGACATTCAACATCTGCCATAAGCCTTGACCCTATTCTACAGTGGTATCTAGAAGCTATGGGGGAACATGTGATTGAAGGATGTCTGATTCCAAGAACCATCACAGCTGTCACTGGGGTCTGTTCTACCCACTGGCTGATACGCCTATCATAAAACCACAAACCTTGTATTGATTCGTGTTCAGATCTTGACTGTTCCCATTACATGAGAAAGAGTTAGAAAATAAACACTCGTAGCAGTTTCAGCTTAATGCTTTTTGGAATTGTGTTGGCTAGACAGCAAATCAGATATTCCCCTCCCTCCTCTTCTCCCTTGCTACTCTTCCATGAAAACAAACACAAACATCAAATAAAGCCTCAGATCATAGATATTTGTGGGCACACTGCTGGTGCTGAAAACTTGAAAACTGAACCTAAGGAACAGATAGGATTTTCCATTAGTAGAGATATGTAAATCAGCACAAGCTTGTGAGTTATGACCCATTTTTTAAAGTCAGACTTGGCAGAAAGGACGCTCTTTGAAAGTTAGAGTCCAAGTATCGATGCTATGTTGTTGGTATTTATGGCTATCAGATAGATCGTCCTAGATATCAAGACAAGGGAATCAAGCAAGCAAGAGAATGGAAATATTTTTTCTTAAACACTAGGTTGGTCACCTCATCTGAGAAAATCTCTCAACAAAATAGCTTTTGCCAGTCCAGTGTCTTAAAAGTGACGAGCAGTTCTTCTAGAGTTGCTGTGATTGTGTCACAGTCACATGGGGCTAAGACTGCATGTCACCTCACTTTGTGTTTAACTAGAAGGAGCTACACCCACAACCATGCATTGTTCTTTTTACACACTCTAAGAAGTATACTTGGCACAGTATTAGAGAATGTAATTACGCATAGAAAACAATATGTCCCAAGAACAAGCGATAAGTTGGTCTGTAAAAACAATGCTTTGTTGTGACTATGACAGCAAGTTTCTTCTGCCCAACACTCATTAGCAGCACAGAGCTGTGTATAGGTTGTTTCTGTCCAGATTCTGAGGAGCATGGACTCCCAGACTCTTCCTCCTCTGATTGTCGCTGATTCACTGACAACCATGAATGATCTGGACGCCAGTCATGTATGCTGAGGGTCCCTGAAATTTAAGCCTAGCTGTGCATCACATTAGGGGTACCCTGTTAGAATGCTGATTCTCATGCCCCATATTCTATCCCATATCTGCTGCAATTGAATATTGATGACAGCAGTAAGGGGAATAAGTTATCAAATAGAAAACTGTTCATATTTAGATTTCTTGAAATAGATTCCCTCTTTACTCTGCCCAATCCTGATCTGCTGATTTGTACTTGAGAATTACTTTCATTTTGTGTGAAAGTAAAAGAAATTTTGCAGAACAAGATGTCAGTCCTTTGATAAAGTCAAGGTAGCTTATCTCTGTCTCCCTCCACCCGCCCTTTTCCCCATTTTGTAGGAGTGCATTCTGTTAAGAAAGGAGTTTTGATATGTTGGACATTAATACATCAGATGGTAATTACACTTAAAAAATAATTTTGTGATGATTTTTTCAACTCTGGACACAGAAAATTCATTTTATTTGATAAGTAGCCAATGACCGTTCATTCATTATAAATATTTGTTAGCTAGGAAACCACTATATACCAGGCACTGTTTGGATGTTCTGCTTCTCTGGTGGTACTCTAAATGATATACTCATTGTCAAGTGTAATTAAGAATTAGTGCTGTAGATAAATCTCAAGGGAAAGTCATTGGAATAGGAATATTTGAATGACATGTTGTACAGAAGTTCTTGATATTCTAATCAGATCAACAAAGCACAGAAACCATTTTGTCAGGCATGAAATGCCTTTTTACAATAAGCACTTCATGGTGATGGCGTCCATGGGTGTGACACAACACCTGGGGACCATGGTGAGGCATAGACGCTTTCCTGAGAGACAGATGAGGATGTCTTCAACCTGTTAAAATGTTCTGGGCCTAGATTTTTCACCAGCAGGGGGAGAAAGACATCCTTAGAGCCACAGTTTTATGGAAGAGCATTCCAGCTGCAGGAGACAGGGCAGTGGTCCTGTTGCAATAGCAAGACCATCTGTGTGGCAAGGACTCTATCGCAGGTGTCCATAGTTTCAAACTTTACCCAAGTACTCTGTCTTTGAAACATTTTCATAATGCAACAATGCAGTCTAGGAGTGATTATAATATAATATAAACCATTTTATAAATATGGTATAATACAAACCAAATTACAATATATGTCATTATGATTGTTTATATTTATATAATCGTTGTGGTTCTCTCTCTAGTACTTTACTGAAAGTTCAATTTGATTGTTCTAACATCCTTAAAATTTGTAATGGAGGTCAGTCTCCAGGGCTCATTAAAAGAGTGACTGACAAGGTTTATGGATGAGCAAGTGGTACCGTTAGAAGGTAACTTGGTCCTTAATTTCACTGCCACTAAGTGAGGTCTTAGTACAGTGACTGAAGACATCTTCATCAACTACAAATTCCTTGAAGGCATGGTCTTGTCATTAATATAATATGTAGGAATAATTTTGTTTGTATTATATTTATTTCCTTCAAATGTCCTAATGCAACAAGACTGCGTCCATAAAAATTACACTGAAGACAATAATAACAAAGCTGTAACTGTAGAAAAAAAACCTAAAAACCCAGGACACACTAAGAGAGGAAAGAGAGGATCAACATTCTGTCATAATCCTGTTTAAGCTACGAGTCTTTGCTGACACCGCAGGGTTGCCTTATTGATACTAATCAGTGGTTGTTTCTAATAATTTACCCAGAATATTAAATTTGAAGCTTTTCATTTCTTTTATATTTATTTGCATTATCTTTTTGCTTGAGACTTTGTTATCTTACTCTAAAATACTGTACTAGCCAGCCGATCTTCCTTCCTCCCTAGTTTCCCCCACAGCCTCTGGAATTCAACTTCTTAAAACTCTACCTGCATGGGCTTTAGTTCCTCATTGGCTTCTTTCAGCCTCTGGATCTGTAACTCCTCAAAAAAGTCTGCGTGGATCCTCTTTCTGTCTGATAGCATCCTTTCTCTCCTGCAAACATTTTTTGGACTCTTTCAATGGCATTTGATGCAATATTAGTTTTGTTAGGTAATTTCCTTCCAGAGCTTGTCTTCTGTTCTCTCCTTTCTACTGTTGGTGGCAAGTCTGTCTCTGATTCATCTCAAGTTCCCATCAGGCCTCTGAAAGAGTGCTGAGCTCATGGGACTATAGAGTTTTGCTCAGTGGCTATCTGTAGGATGAACCAATGGAGAATCTTGGCACTCTAGAAACAATGCTAAAAATTTCAGATTCTTTAGCCAATGCTGCGTATAATGGTCTCGGACAAATATATTTATCCAACACTTGGAACTCCATGATCTTATATCTAAGATTTTAGAAATTGCAGCAATGGAAACAACAATGATAAGCATGACACCTGGGATGTTGTTCCTGGCCAGGTGGCCAAATGTTTACAAAACAATCTAGCAAACCACTGTCTTGGTTTTATGATCCATGAAATACAGATATTATCAGCCTCATGTGACTGCTGGCATGGTGGCCTGAGATGCTCCATGTGAAACTGCTACAAAAAATACAAAAAACTATGTAAACCTTATGATCATTGTCTTATTTTACAAATGCCAGTTACTGAATCAATTATTTTCTTGTCGGTTTTTCCCACATTTTTACATGTATAAATATATGGACAAATGCAAAATAAGGGAAAAATCTACTTAAACAGTTCCCAGACCAAATATTTTAGTATTCTTTGCTATGCTTCTAAATATTTAATAGATTATTAGTAGACACAAAACATAGAAGACACTATTTCACATTTGCATGTTAATGAAAAATCATGAATTATACATTATTTGCTATGTGGAGTGGTGGAAACAGTATTCATTTTTTATGGCCATAAAAACTTAGATTGTCTCCTGAAACACGCATCAAATCCCCTTCTGTAATAGCGCCAGAAAGATCTGCGAGCTTTTTAAAACCATCTCCAGTGAAATTAGATAGATTTGCTTGTACTGCTTTGCAACACGCTAGTGTGAAAGTTCATTTTAAACAAAACAGTTTTAATAATGTCATTACTAATGTATATTTGGTCATCACTAAAAAATGGGGTTTTAATATGAATGTTTCATTTTAATAAACGGCAGAGGAAGCAAGTTGCCCTGAGTCAGCAGGAAGTGGTTATACACCAGAGAACAGCTTGATTGTGTTAGATTCATCCAACACTGAACAACCCAGAGACAGTCCAAGAAAAAACAACTGGCTTTATTCACATGATTAGGCTTACTGCAGCTCAACAGTGAGATTCACACATTCTTCTATTATTTCTTGACCTTGTGCCAAAAACTCCCACTTACAGTAATAATTAGAATTAGTGTTTCCAGTGCATGGCTCCATGTTCCCAACAAACAGCAAAAAAAAAAAAAAAAAAGTGTGTGTGTGTGCGGGGGGGCATTTACGAACTATGCAGCTAAGGAACGCTTTCTTTTCTCTGTTTGATTAATACAGCTCAATTCTCCAAACTCTTTACCATTATGCTTGTATATCCATCCTCTGTTACTAAACCTCTACAAGTACTATCACTAGTACCAGCAAGCCTACAGGTTTGAAAAGAACTCGTGTTTCTTTCTACCTCTCACCAAATTCCAAGAAACTCCTTTTATTTTCCTGATCAGAGCTGTCTTTGACAGCTGTCATTCCGGCCCTGTGTGTTTTTTGGTCCTATAATGGCGAAAACAGTCAATACCTCAAATATTGAATCACAAGTGCTGGACTTAGCACCTTATTACAAATTATTGTGTCTGCTACTTTAATGAGAAGCACGGCTTGTGAGAAACTCTGGAATGGCCCATGGAATCCCTGTGGAAGTCGGTGAACGCTTCTGTATACACAGTCAGTATGAGCCCCTGGCCAGGCATCTCCTTACGCTTCAGTCTGCATTTCCACCAAGGGAAAGACCAGGAAGGAATCATGCCACACTTAGGCGTGTAGTGGTTCTCGGAGCATGGTAGTTATTACCACTCACAGAAGCCTCATGCACACACCCAAGGAGTTTACCCTTAAACAGCAGGGCCTAGAGGGAAATCAGATAGAAATCAGAAGGTGTGAAAAACAAACAGGAGAAAATAATCAAAACTTAAAGATATACTAATAGAATAAATCTCATTGCTAAGCCGAGTGTGAACTGAATTCCCGGAAGAGATGCAGGCCAGGACTGGAATCCCAAAACATGAGTGGGATCTGCAGTTCTGCCACCAACCCACCTGACTCGACCTGGGTGGTCACAGAGCTGGCAACTTGGGTTTTCTTATCAATGAGGTTGGGAGAGCAAAATCCCTCCTCCCAATATCTCATGGGCTTGTTGTCAAGGCCACATGCATGGAGGAACCTCTATCTCTACGTGGCTACCTGCAGGTGACATTTTGAGTTGGTGAGAGCCCGTGTGGCAAATCCACCCCTGGCATCACGAGGCACTCGCTATGCAGGCTCCTCACATAGCCTTCAAGGCCCTCCTGGCCTGGGCTTTGCTACTCTTTCCAGCTGTCCGAAGTGTGCAACAGCCACAGCAACCTAGGAATAGGCCAGAATTGCCTTACCTCCCAAGCCCTTCAGGGACAGAACCCTCAGAAAGGAATGCTCTTTCCCTAAATCCCTGTGCAGCTGGCTCCTCTTCCTTCTGGCCTCTGGAACTGGTCTTTTGCAGCCACCAGCTAAGGTGTCCTCTCACCACCTCAAAGCATCCTCCTCACGTTTTTGTCTACCTGTTTTCTGTAGGGTCCTCAGAGAATGTAAGCCCTTTGAGCATAGGACCCTTGCCAGTCTTGTTCATGCTTCAATTTTTACTTTTTGATTCAGAGTTTCACTCTGTTACCCAGGCTGGGGTGCAGTGGCATAATCACAGCTCACTACAGCCTCCAAGTCCTGGACTCAGGTGATCCTCCCACCTCAACCTCCTGAATAGCTGGAACTATAGATACATGCCACCACACCCCACTAATTTCATGTTCACTTTTCAAAGCAGCATTTGGAAAAGTGCCCAGCCCACTGCAGGGACTCAATGACACTTGTTGACGAACTGAATAAATACGGCAGTTGCAATTCACTAGGAGGGACAGACACCAGGGAAGCCCAGCAGATGTTTGAAGACCCCACTACTGACTTTTTGTAAGCCATCCCAGATGTGTCCTCTGCCCTCAGATTGACTTGTCCCTGCTGGAACCACCCATGTGGTTCCACTCTCTTTCCTCTCCCAAGATAAAATAAAATAATGTAATAATAACAGTGATACTGGGTATGGAGGCTCACACTTATAATCTCAGCACTTTGGGAGGCTGAGACAAGAGGATTGTTTAAGCCCAGGAGTTCAAGACCAGCTTTGACAACATAATAAGACCTCATCTCTACAAAAATTTTTGAAAACTTTAACCAGGCATGGTGACATACACCTGTCATCTCAGCTACATGGGAGGCTGAGGTGGAAGGATTATCTGAGCCCAGAATATTGAGGTTATGGTAGCCATGAGCATGTCACAGAGTAATAACCCAACTCAAAATAATAATAATAATAATAATAATAACAACAGCAATAATCATTATTGAGCACTCACTTGAAACTAAGTATTCTACACCCATGATCTCATTTAAATCCTTAGAACATTTTGCTTCTTTTTAAAATATTTTATTTTAAAGATGGATTAGGTATACAATTAGGTATACAATTCAGGATTAGGTATACAAGTGGACATTGTACAAGTAAAGTTTGGCCCCCCCTTTGGTCTCCACTTTGCCTGGTTTGAAATCAGGTACTTTTATTGAGGTTGTGCCTCACCCCCACGCCTACACACCCCAGCAGCACCCCTGTCAATCCCTTTTTATAGTATTATGGTAAAAGTTCAGGGTCCACTTACGAATGAGAGCATGTGTTACTCTGTTCTTTGTTTCTGTGTGATAGATCACTCAGTGTTATAGACTCCAAGTTCATCCAAGTTGCTGCAAAGTCCACATGCTTGTCCATCTTTATGGCTGTATAGTCCATCGTGGATAAGTACCACTTTTTTTTTTAATCCAGTCCATTTTCAATGGGCAGCATGGTTCGTTCCATGTTTTGGTTATTGAGAATTTTTTACTTCTGAGTGATCTGAGGATTAAAGAGACTTCATAATCTGTGGGAGCCTTGCTGCAGGAGGCCACCTTGTCCTTACCGCAGGTTGCTCTGAGCCCGCACTTTCCTGCACTGCGCTGCTCTGTCCTGCGAGGCCTTGCTGCCTCCCTTCTCTCTTCTCCTCTACCTCGTTGTCCCATCCTGCCTAGGGAACTGACTGAGTTATCCCAGGAATGACCCAGGTCTTAAGCTCTTGCTCTCCCATGGAATTGTGTCTGGTCAGGAGTCTTCTGAATACAAAGTGACCAACAAGGGTGTGCTCCAGGTCGATGACCCTAAGATGTTCTCCATTGACAGAACCCTTGTGAAATGTGAGGCAGTTGCTGTTTCATGCCAACTCTGAGGGATACATTCTGTTTCTCTCCTCATCTTAAATGAGGAAGCTGAAGAATGTTAGAGTTTAATAACTTGCCCCTGTCACCCAGCAAGTGAGTGGTGGAGCTGGCGTTTGAACTCTCGCGTGTGACTCTGTAGGCTGTGTGCTTATGTGACGGGCCTGAGGCAAGGACTAGTTTACTTGGTCTATGTGTTAAAAAGAAAGGAAAAGAAAATCTCACTTTTAATGGCAACTTGATTTTCCATGTAACATCTGGTCTAAGATGAGCCCTTAAATAAATCACTTTCCATGTTTGGCAATGTTAGTTAATGCCTTAGTCTTGTGATTATTTTTAATATTAGAATGATAAAAAGTAGCACAGTCTTGGATAAATAAACAACCTATTTTTCATTTGATACTGATGAGCCATCAACCAAATAATCTCATTAATCACTTTAATCTATCTATCGCCATCACTTTCTCTAGACTTGTTTCTTTCTTTTTCAATGAGAAATGTATGAAATAAAACAATTGTGTCGTAAGAAATCATGTAAAGAATTCACTGGCATTTTCAGTTTCCATTTAGGTTTGTTGTTGTTGCTGCTGCTGCTGTTAAAATCTCAAATCATACGGGGTTTTAGTTAGATCCACGTTTTCACTAAGCTTGAGATTAAATACAGGAGAATTTTTAAAAAGAACAGAAATAGAATACAAAGTAAAGGTAGTTTTAATGAGACTTTTTTTTTTCATTAAAGATGAGGCTTTTTTAAAGAAAAACAACCAAAAGGGGAAAATATATGACAGAAATCGGTGTATCAGACACCTTAGTAATTAACCACCAAATTTCCAGATGATAGGGCAGAGATCAAGCTATGTTTTAGAGACATTGCCCTAAGGAAAGAAAAGAAAGGAAAAGCTTTGAGTTTGACAGAACTACCGGACACAGTGGCTCACCCCTGTAATCCCAGCATTTGGGGAGACCAAGGTAAGAGGATCGTTTGAGCCCAGGAGTTCAAGACCAGCCTGGGCAACATAGCAAGTCCTCGTCTCTACAAATAATTAAAAATAAGTCAGTTGTGGTAGATGGAGCATGCCTATAGTTACTCTGAAGGCTGAGGTGGGAGGATGGCCTGAGTCCAGGAGGCTGAGGCTGCAGTGAGCTGTGATTGTGCCATTGCACTTCAGCTTGGGTGATAGAGTGAGACCCCACTCAAAAACAACAACAATCAAATATGACAATACAACCTTGTCAACACCGTCTTCTTCTTCCACTGGCTCAAGAGGTTCCAAACTTCCTTCTGTAAATCATCATCTCACATCTATTTACCATCTTCCAGCTTAGTGCACAATGCTATCTGTCACACATGGATACCAGCAGGAACACACGGGGCTCTGGCATAAGAGATAGCAAGCTCCATGCTCATCTACCTTCTGAGACCCATCCCACGACGTGGAATTCCTGCTCACACTGTAGCCACCATGGGCAGCAATTAAAATGAAGGTGCTCTGTGTCGAGTATTCACTCCTCTCTACTTGATCATGCGATGTGATGAGGCCACCAGTGCCATATGGACACAGGAAGTGTCTGACTGCCTTCAAGCAGCATAAGGTTGAAGAGACTATTTTCTTTTCTTGCTGGGAGAGGGGAAAATTGAACAGGACTTTGGTAACCTGCGTTACAAGACACTTGTATATGCAGCGGCGCTGTTTCTCTTCTGTGCAGACCTAAAATAAACTGAATCCCACACCCCTGCCAGAATGCCACAAAAATGTTAGCTGTTTTTTGCAAGAGAGGAAATCAGACCCAGCGGAACAAAAATTAAGATTTTTAAATGTATGCTACATTGCAGTGGTTCTCATCATGGACTTAAGAGTTATCTGAAAAGCTTTAAAAGACCTAGACATCCAGAGCCATGAGAAAATCTGATTAAATTAGTCTAGGGCAGAACCCAGGCACTTGCATTTTAAAAAAAAATCTTCTTGTAATTCTAGCTGGCAGGCAAGATTCAGACCTGGTCTGGAGGCAAACCTGAGAGCAAGCATGGTGGTTTACCTGTGAGACGCCCACAAGTCATTTGGCTTTTGTTTTCTTTAGGGTCTCATTTCTCATGAAGAGTTGTCATAACCATTAATTAAATCTTAAGAGATTAATTAAACAACCTTGATGAGCAGAAAATGCAACAAAAGCATGCAATGAAAAGGAAATCTTTGAAATCATAGAATCCTGAGATCTATTGTCAATTCTGACATGATGGTTAGACCTGGGATATTTATCTGACATCAACCACATCTTTTTAAAATTTTAGTTTCTTTACCTGTAAAATGGAAACGATGTATTCAATCTGCAGCCAACAGAACAGAGAGATAAATGAATCTTTTTTTTATAGAAGTGTGAGGATTACAAGGCAGTGTTTTTAAGGTACAGTTTCAATCCAGTTTTGGTTTTTTTCCTTCCTCCAAGGTCTCTCTGAGGATTAAGTAAGTTAATGTAGGAAGAACACATTATAATTATAATTTATCATCACCATGCTGTTGTTATTATTATGTTGTCATTATGTTTTCTATTTTTTTTCAGCTGTAAAATGATATATTGAAATAAATCGTTCTCAGGATGTCCTCCAAGCACTAAAAATCTGTGATTCTTAGACAAATAATCTTTGTATTCATTTGTTTCGTGTGTGTGTGTGTGTGTGTGTGTGTGTGTGTGTGTGTGTGTGTGTGTTCATGTGTGTGTGTGAGAGAGAGAGAGAGAGAGTTCCAGAAAGCATTCATGGAAGGAAGTCTTCTGAGCTGTATTCAGCACAGCCTAGTGTTCATCTCACTTCGTGACTACATTCCTTCTTCTGGGAAACCTCAAAGGAGAATGCCAAGGAGTTCCAAGCAAGCATTGATATTGGCCTTGATCAGTACATGGCGTCTGTGGGTTTTAGCTGGGTTGGCTGCTAAGATCCAGCTCTGTCTCAGGTCAGAGACTAAGGGAAGGCTTAGGAAGCTGCTCTCCATTCCAGCCTACAGATGCCAGTTCATGCTGCCACGTCCAATTCACTTAGAAACAAGGGACCTCCTCGGGCAAGACCTGGGATTACATTTCTGATGCTGGGTTTTGGGAGAGAAACACACCTGGGTGTGTCCAACAGTGTCCTGAGCTTGGCCAGCAGTCCCAGATACAGACCTGTGTGGCTTCCTAGCCATATGGTGAATCTGCCAACGTGTCCTCTCTCTGGGCTCTTTTTATTCAGCGCATGCATATGTTCCAATTTCTCCAGTCTTAGCAGCAGCATGAAGACAGGAAGCGCTGGTTCCTCTTCCACACAGTGTGGAAGACTACCCACTTCCTGCTTGCAGGGCCTGCACACTCTGGGAGCTGTGTCTATTTTTGGCCAAGGTGGGCAGTGGCTTTCTAGGTGTTCATTGTAAGGTGTTACTTCTTCCTTGATTTGGCCTCTAACTCCCTCACTCCCCTTCTCTCAGACTTTTTGCTCCCTTGAGTTTAAAGCACTGATCAGTACTAAGTTTTTTCTCCCTCTGTGCCATGTCAGTGGCTTGTTCGGGACCTTCCTCATGATGTTTGAATCTTATACGAGAGGGACCCTTCCCCTCAAAGACCCAGAATTATCTATGGAGGGCAAGTCCCTTGGAGTGCAGGCTTCCCCACTAGGTAAATGTTCTAGGAACCCATCAGGATCAACTAGTGTTGTTGTGAGAGGCTGTGTTCAGCTTCAGTGAATTTTTTGTGGAGATTCTTTCAGCACATTTGTCCAGCTCATGATGGGTGATTTATGAACACACCCGCTCACACGGTACTGAGTTTTCGGGAGTTTTTAACCAAAAACAGTATGCCCAACCCTCCCTATTCACTTTTTTTGTTTCCCAGATGAAAAAAATTTTCAAAGGAAAGTGTTTTGCCGATGTGGAAGATGTGAAACAAAAAACAGCCAAAGCACTAAACAGCATCAAAATGGACAAGTTAAAAAACTGTTTTGAGCAGTAGAAAAAGCATCTCGATAGGCATATTGCATCAAATGAAGAGTACTTTGAAGGAGACTGAAGTTTAAACAAGTAAGAATAAATACACAATTTTTTTAGATAAATTTTGTTTTTGACATCCCCCCTCATACATGGGTCTCGCAGAAACCTAACCCTTTGCCCTTCTTCTGATCACCCCACACACACTTTGGGGTAGGCTCACCCCTATAAATGGTTGCAATCACTGTCTGTCCTAGATTCCTTGAAGCAGTCAAACATAGACTAATCTTCATGCTACCACTTTTTTTAGAAAGTACAATCACAGAGAAGCAGGAATGAGCCAAGGGGAGAGTGAGGGGAGGAAAACAATGCAAGGATGTCACTGCCTACAGTTTTCTGAAAAACATACCTGATTTCTCTCTCTTGGTTTGCATCAAAAAGGCAACATACAATCCCATGATTGGGGGCAGTACAGCCAACATATACAGCATTGCATTCACATCCTCTTCACCCCTACACCCTATTATTTGCTCCTCCTACTGTGTTTCATATCTTATGAGTGGTTCCTTGGCCAACCTGAGAACCCAAATTAGAAAATGAAGAGTCATCCGGATCCCTCCCTCTGCCTTACACACCCCTGTCCTGATATCTTGAGGTCACCTGATCCCAGCCCTCTCCCATTTTTGCCATTCCTTCCCCATGCTTGATTTTTACTTTTTCCGAACTTTTCTCCATTCTTCCAGTCATCATCTTTCCAATCCATGCTTTGGCTTCCAGCATTTCTTTCTTACATAAACATCTGATCAAATCATCCCTTTGCATACAGATTCCTAAATGACTGGCCTATGCCTTCAGGATAGGGTTGAACATGCCTGGCACAACACCCAAGGTTCTCATGATCTGGATTTGATCCCACTTGAGTGACACCATGCTCCACTCCTCCTTCTAAGGCTCGAGCCTCAGCCACATTGACCTACCTGAGCTTTCTCCAGTGAGCTGTGTTGGTCATGGCATCCTCCTGGCACATTCTTTACGTGGATTGGAATGTCCCCTCTCTAATGTCTTCCTCTCCTGACTCATTCCTACCTGTCCTGCAAGGCCGATCATCCTCCCCAAGAAACACAACTTCACCCGTCCCCTCCCGGCACTTCAGACTCAGCACCCTTCCTGTTTGTTCCCTTCACTTGTTAATGTGGCACTTGCTGCCCACCCTGCTGCGAAATATGACTCTATATAACATCAGTGTGGTGGTGGATAAGTTTACTGGTACTTGTCTGGACTGAGGGAGGCCCAGGTCACTGGTGAAACATTACTTCTGAGTGTATCTATAAGGGTGTTTCAGAAGAGATTCACGTTTACATGGTAGACTGAGAAGATCTGCTCTCATTCATGTGGGTGGGCATCACCAAATCTATGGTGGACCTGAATAGAAAAAAAGGAGGAGACAAGGGGAACTTGCTCTCCTTGTTTGAGCTGGGACCCCCATCTTCTGTGCTCAGACAGCAGCACCCCTGTCCTCAGGCCTCCAGACCTGGCTGAAGGATCCCAGCATCTTTCCTGGTTCTCCAGATTGCAGACGGAGGCTGTGAGGCTTCTCGTCCTCCATGCCTACATGAGCCAGTTCTCAAATTAAATCTCACATACATGTGTCTTCTAATGGTTCTGCTTCCCTGGAAAAACCTGAAAGTACCATCAATCTTGAAGATGGTCTATCTGTAGGCTCTGCCTAGCCAGACTGGCCAGATCTTGGGTGCCTGGCAGGACTGAGTGAGACGGAGCCCATGGATAAATGATACTATGCTAACAACAGCAACAGCACAAGAGTTAGCAGATGCTGATCCATGCTCAGCATGTGCCAGGCATAAGGCTGAGTATTTCACATGCATAACCTTATTAGTTATCAAGTTTAGTTCATAGTTATTCTCTTGGTATTCCTCCTTCAGACTCAGGGCCTGGAACGGATAAAGGAGTCCAGGCAACTGAGGTCAGATTTCCTCTCCAAAATTCCTTGCTACTGTTCTAGGACACTTCTTCCTGCTAAGCGCTAACAGTTCTTGTCTCTTACTATATTTGAGCCAGGCACTGAGCTAAGCCTATTAATCTTCACAACAACAAGGTGTGATAAAGACTGTTTTACTCCTACGATGCAGAGGAGAAAACTATAGCACAGAGAGATAAGGGAACTTTACCAGGATCATATTTATAGTAAGTGCTGGAACTGACGCTTCATCACAGACCCCAGATGCCAGAGCCTGCTCACCACTCGACATAGCATTCCTATAGCCAGAGGCTGCTGTGGCTAAAAGCATAAGGGTCTATAGGCATTAGGAGACCAGGCAACTTGAATAGATGTAGAGTCCTTCATACCCAGTGAGCTATCATGGAGACAAAGAACAGAGCACCACATGCTCTCATTCATAAGCAGAACTTGAAAATTTACCATAATACTATAAGAAAGAAATTGGCAATAGTGGGATACTGCTGGGGTGGTGGAGGGGGACATGGCATGCATGAGGGTACCTGACCTCAAACCAGGCAAAGTGGGGACCAAAAGGAGGTCCAAACTTTGCCACTTGTGTACCTAATCCTGAATTGTACCCCACATCTTTAACATAAAATATATACATGTGTTAAAAAAGAAAATACAATGGAATATTCTTCAGTCATTAAAAAAAGAATAAAATTCTGTCCTTTGCAGAAAAAAAAAAAAAAGAGACCGCGCTTCTAATCTCTGCCCATTTTTATAAAGCTAGAGAACCTGGCCTTGGCTATGTGGACTCAGTTTCCCCACCAATCAAAATGGTAGAGTTTATTTCTGATGTTCACTGTGGTTTCTTTTGAGTTATAGTTTGGAGCCTCTATCACAAGCATTGCGCTGAGCTTTACAGTCTCCATGGAAAAGGGAATCAGTTATAGTTCTGATGGCCAAAAACCCACTTACAAAAGGTGAGAAGAAAAGAAACAAAATCTGTCCACCAGAAAATTGACCAGACAAGTCCAGGTCTCCATGCCTCTGACTTGGTCCAAATAATTCTTTGTATCAGTCTTCTATAAATGCATTCACTGTCACTCTTTAAACTTTATTATGGAAACAGTTTATAAACCACTGTTCCTTTATCCAGTACTCTTGAGTTTGTATCCTGTTTTTTTTTTCCAATTAGATTTTTAAAAAGTCACTTTCCAGACTACCCTGGCCCATCTTTCAGAGTCTAAACAACCAGAGAGAAGCCACTTTATTACTCATTTCTCTGAAGATGAGGCCCTGCCCCCAGCTAAGGAAGACACTAAACACTATATTTTCAGGCATACATTTAGGGGTAAAAAAGTGATTTCAAAAGAAAGCAGCCTCTGTGACACAGCGTGCTTCTTCCTAGTTGCCCAGTTTTGAGATCATGGTTGTAAATAATGCCCGAGCAACCACAGAAGTGGGAATGAGTTTGTGTGCGTGTATGTGCACACGTAAGGAAGTATCAAGTGCATGTGTGTGTGTCGGGGGGTCTCTTTCCAACAGAGGTCTCTAAACTTTGCAGTTAGCAAAAGGTTAGGGTCCATGGTTTCAAACCCTGACTTTTAGTCCAGGCTGAACTAGTGACATGGCCTCTGATGTCTCTGAGTATCTGTTCAATTGCCTACAAATTGAATATTTTAACAAAAATATCTTAAATTCCTCATTGTTCTAACATTATATAATTCTGGTTTTTACAAAGGCCCCAAATTTGAATTTATTCTGCCATCCCAGATATTGTCACAAAAGTCTCTTTTAAGTCAATTTCATAAGCTCAGAATTTCATGCTCGATGAAAAACATAGGGAAGGCAAACAAAAAGATTATTCTTCCTCTCATCAAATTTAAGGATGAGAACTTGACTGCAAGGGACCGTCTTGGGTCAACTGCCATGTGTCCTCCTTGCCCTAGCCAGGCGCTCTCCTCACTCGAGTGGGAGCCAGACCAGCTTCCAGAGGGAACTGATGGCCTCCCGACATCTCGCAGTAAGTGAAATTTGAATGGAAAAATTGCAAATAAAACCCAGAAAGGGTTCTTTTTAGAAGTCAACAAATTGCTGTAACTAAAAGACTGTTTGGCCTCTGAATCAACTTTATTTCTTGTCTTTTTGCTCTTTTGAAAATAAAAAATCTCATTTCCAGCTCATAAAGCATCATTAGTTCTTATTATTCCATACATTAGAAGTCAACTGGTAATTCATATAAATTAAATTAGCGATTTTACATTTAATTTACTGATGACAAGCTATAGAGTTCAGCAGCTTTGTTCTGATAACCTTTAAAATGTATTAATTTCACCAGTGATTTACATAGAGCTTTATTTCCTACACCCACAGCTTCACTCTCCAAAGCAGAAATGCCCCATGGTTTTTCAATTTGTTACCTAATCAGCACAATATATTCCTCCTTTTCTTCCTTTTACATTGTCTCCTAAATTTGAGAGTCCAATATCTGAAGAAATTGTACCAAGAAATCTCACATGGCTTTTCCATTTCTGTGAACCTTAAAGGGAATAAACTGAGGAAAATTATTCCATTGAACTAGGGATACTGCTTGCAAACACAGCAGTCTTAAGATGATTGCATTCAAATGAATTTTTTTTTCAAATTGTGATACTTGGACATTTCAAAAATATTTCTACAAATCCACCCAAAGCTCCTAATATCAATATATTGAAATCCCTGAGAACTACAGCAATGTTGAGTGCTTGCGTTCTGGGAAGCTGCATCCTAAGGTGACTCTGATGAGGTACGTTGTGTGACTAAACCCGCTCTATGCTCCCTAAAGGCCCCATGCTGGCTCCAGACTGGGAAGACAAACTCTCTCCAGGCTTGTTCCTCTCTGTTGTTATCTCCAAGTTAGAGGACCCTAGAGACAGTGTGGGGGACCCCAGAGTTCAGGACATGTGGGCCTTGCTAGTCAACAGAACTCCAGTTTCTTTAGCCTGCCATAGTTCTGTGAGCATCATAACCATCGATTTATATTGAGTTAAACCTGTGGCAAAAAAAAAAAAAAAAAAAAAAATCCTCTTCCAAGTCTAAAGCAGTTTTGGAGGTGTTTGACTTGGCTAAAGGCAGTAAAATCAAACTGTAAACTCAAAGTACAGATTGACTATTTTTCCAAACTCAGTTCGACAAAAGTGCTTGCCCCAGGAAATAAAGATGGCTATGAGGATTTAGGAACTACCAAAGTACCCATCGGTGCCCAGTGCTCCTTATGGGGGGAGGGGGTGGAATGTTTGGCTGGACCAAGGGTATTGACAAGGGGGTGGCAAATGTTTTGAAAGAAATGACGGTTTACTTGCAGTTTTATATTGAGCAGGGATAAGGGCTACAGAGACAGTGGGACATAGGTTGGTCATTTGAGTAGAAATATCTACTTTCCAATAGGTCTTAGAAAATTGACAAAAAAGAACCCTGCAGGGGAACAATTCTTCGAGGGTTGCTCTGTGGAAACTTGCTTTGAATACCAAATGGAACGATAATATGATAACAGCCTTGAAGAGATTCTGCAGTCTACAGGGATGACACACAATTAGCCTTTCACATTCGTGCATCCGAGGATTCAATCGACCACAGGTCAAAATATTCTAAAGAAAATTTTAAAAATAACCATAAAACAATAAAAATAAAACAAATCAAAATACAACATAACAAGTATTTACATGGCATTTACACTGCATTGGGTGTTAAGAGTAATCTAGAGATGAGTTCAAGTATGTGGGAACAATGTGTGTCGGTTATGTGCAAATACTCTACTCTTTTACATCAGGAATAGAGCACTGGCAGATTTTGGTATCTGTGTAAGGTCCTGGACCAATGCTTTGCAGATCCTGAGGGACAATTGTGATACTCAGAAAAAGTCATTCATTTTCAGTCACCTCATTCTCTTGATTGCATCTTATTTGTTGTATGGTTGCTTTACCATGTTTGCGTTCCTCTGTCACTGAATCTGTGAAGTAAAAATATATGATTTTTACAAATTTTATTCATAACAAAATTTATTCATAACAAAATAAGCCACACCATGATATAAAGGGTAAAACACTACATATATTACTACATTTATTTTGTATTTATGTATGTTTCTTATCAAGTACAGTTCCTTATGTAAATATCTAAATTTTCTTGGCAAACTGTTTTTATAAACAAGCTCCTTGCCTTTTCCTTAATGTTTACTTTTATGAAAAAGGCTCAGGTTTTATTTATTTGTTGATATTGTGTGACATTTAAGCCAATCCATTCACTAAGTCTTCTGTTTTGTAGTTTACATTCTCTGGTGTAGTTACTATTCTGAATGAACATTAGAAACCTCGTTCTTTCATTTTCCAGGACCAAATAAGCTCTCTCAGTTGACTACTGTCCTGTCCTCATTTCTTCACTTGACTGTATTGTCTAGAGTCTGTACTTCCACAAAGAGGAGTTTTGTCTTCATCTCCTCAATAGCCTCACTATATTCCCAGTTTCTAGAACAGTGACTGGCACAAGGTAGGTAGGCAAAACATTTTTCAAGAAATGAATTTTTAAAAGCACTCTCAAGATCAGCTAACCCATGAATCTTCCCAAGGCCAGCTCAAGAACAGTGCCAGCCCAATGGTCTGCACCAAGGTAAACCTGGTGGGGCTTCTTCCAGGCAGAACAGAAAGTGATCTAGTGAGTCCTGTCCCAGAAGGGAAGCCGGAGGCCAGTCAGTGTAAAATGTCATCCTTCCAAGAGTACAAGTCATGTGCCAATTCTTAGTGTCTTCTTCCGTGTCCATTTTGCTCCTACTAAATGGGTATGGTCCATTAATTTCCAAGGCAACGTCTCTGATGTCACTGATCATAGTGTAGGTACAAATGGAAATCGAAAGGGTAAGCTCATGTCTTATATCTCAACTGACAAGTAACTTTCAAAGTGTTACAAGTAAAACAAAGCATACCAGTGAAATAAATCAGAAGGAAGCCACTAACCCAGTTATTATCTCAAGGCTGCACAGTAAGTTCTCAGCCCTAGTGAGCTGGTTAGTTATGTCACTGAGAAACAATGTATGTATCAGTTGGCAGAATAATATCATATATACATATAGTATACACTATATATATGCCTCATGATAAGCATTTGGAATATTTTTTTAAGTTATATATTCTAATATAATATCCAATTTATTCAGTATAATATTTGTGTTTTATTTAAACACTTTCATGCAATGTATATATATCAGAAACTCTGTAGCCTAGAATATCTGGAATGTCTAGAATGTCTGACCTGACCAATTTTGGATATATTAACTAGGTCTCTATAAAACTGCATTAGTTTATTATGTTAATTAAAGCCAAAGTTTCACATTTGTTACATGGTACAAAAACATCCACATCCTTCTCTTTCTTTTCTTTTTCTTTTTTCTTTCTTTCCTTTTTTTTTTTGAGATTCAGACCATGCCATGATGCTTGAGGACACTAACCCACAAACAAGAATCCCACATGTTGTTTCAGTCTCTCCTTCTGGCATTTTACACTGTCTGAGGCAGGCTTCTCTGCAGTTCATCCCTACTTCCTACATTTGGAGAAGTTATCTGCTAAGGACATTCCAGGAGTCAAGTCATGGGAGTTCTGGGACAAGATTCTGATTGAAACCAGCACAACTAATTCTTTCCATAACACAGAAAGGTTTCTAAAACTTGCAGATTGCATATACTCTACTAGCTGCTCCATATGTCAGGTCATAATCCGCCTGTTTGCGGGTGGGAGCAGGGAAGAAAAGGCATTCTCGATGCACAAGGAACATCATTCATGTCTCTGAAGGTTTTTTTTTTTGCACTTTGTGAATGTAGTACAGCATGCTCCTCGTTGTGACGATTTGGTCAATGATGGGCTGCAGGTATCATAGTGGTCCCGTAAGACTGTAAGGGATCAGAATTTTCCTATACCTAGTGGCATCATAAGCACACGTGCTCGTAGTGATGCCAATGTCATCCAACTATCTTCTCTTCAGTTGCTTAAAAGACTCACATGCACAATTATATAAGGTGCTTAAAGTTTGACAGTGATGATAAGCAACTATGTTACTGGTTTGTGTACTTAGGACACTATACTATACTATACTTTGTATCATTCTTTAAGAGTATACTCTTTGTACTTACAAAAAAAGTGAACTGTGAAACAGTCTCAGGCAGGTCCTTCAGGAGGTGTTCCAGAAGAAGGTATTGTCATCACAGAAGATGACAGGCCTTCTAGTGGGACAAGGTGTGGAGGTAGAAGACAGCGATATTGATGATCTGACCCTGCTTAGGCTTAGGCTAATGTGTGTGCTTATGTCCTTGTTTCTAACAACAACAACATCAAAAACTTCAAAAAGTGAAAAAAAAATTTTAAGGAAAAAAGCTTAAAGAATAAGAATATTAGCATATTTTGTGCAGTTGTACAATATGTTTGTGTTTTAAGCTGAGTGATTACAAAACTATCAAAAATTTAAAAAAGTAAAATCGTTATCAAGAGAAAACATTACAATAAACTAAGATTAGCTTATAATTGAAGAAAGACATTTTAAAATAAATTTAGAGTGGCAAAGTTTAAAGTGTTTACAAAGCCTACAGTGGTGTGCAGCGATGTCCGAGGCTTACACTCACCGTGACTCACTGACTCACCCAGGGCAACTCCCTTCCTTTTACACCTGATAAATCCCTTCTTAAATATTGAGAAAGTTCATTCAGAATCTTCTTTAGGACATTAGTCTTGACCTCCTGAAAAAGCACTGGTCACCCTCCCCTTTGGGCTCCCACCACGGCTCTGTTGTAGGACAAGCCACATCAAATTGCGTTCACTTGTGTCAATTTCTGTGTCTGTTTTTGGGCTGTGATGACAATGCCCGGTGACTAGAACTTAGTCATTCATCTGAGTAGCCTCCTTACCTAGCATCTGTTGGCACCCATTATGCACTCAATGCATGTGGACTGAATTGCCACAAACCATTGGTTGCTATTTGTGATTCAGAACACTTAGAGACCAGTTATAAAGCATGAATCCATAATTGCAGAAAGGTGTGTTACACTTTTTCTATTTGCTAGATTTGCAGAGTCCACAACTAACTCATAATGTGACTAATTATGTAATGAAGCAGCCCTCATTTCAGTCTCTTCCATTAGGAAAGAAATCGCATCCTTTCATTGAAAAAATATGCAACTGGGATAAAAGTGAATTCCAAGTCTGAGGAATAGCAATTAGCAAAATCAGTGTCTGGGGTGCTGCCTGTATGTAATTGGACTCATGGACTATTGCCTGGAACAACTGCAATAACAATATCGAGCACTTGCCTTGATCTGCTTTGTGCACAGTAATCCATTATAGCAGGCTGATAGGTCCAACAGCAACAAACCACACCCCTCCGCCCACTGTGAGCCACTGTCATGCTAAGTGTATTGCTCTAGATGCTCTTGACACTGCACCTCTCAGCGTCCGCCCTACCTCTATGAATAGAAGAGGTATGCGAGACTCACCTTTCTAGCCAGAAATGTCATGCTTTAGCATAGCCAGCCTACAATACTTAGGACCCTTGGATCTATGGGAGTTGAGCCTCTCCTTTCCCTCAGTTTTTCTCTTAAGGATTGATGAGAAATTTTAGTGCCATTCTGGCAGTACCTTCATTATGGAAGTGGAATAGATTTCAAAAGCTCTGCTGAGTACTAGAACTGTAGCACCATTAGGCAAAGATGTGGAAGCCTCTTTTAGGTCTGATTTAACACCAATCTGTAAACTCCTCAGAAGTGGCATTTGTGTCTAATTTCCACTACCACTTCTATTCGGGTGATCCCTAATTATGTCTCTAGTCCTAGTGACTCTCTGAGCACTAGACCTCAGATGTGGACAATACCATAAAGAAACCAATTCAGGTTGGGTGTGGTGGCTCACACCTGTAATTACAGCACTTTGGGAGGTGAAGGTGGGAGGACTGCCTGATACCAAGGGTTCAATACCAGCCTGGGTAACTTTGCAAGACCTCATCTCTACAATCAAAATAGATAAATAAAAATAATTGCTAGGCATGGTGGCACTTACTTGTAGTTCTGGCTACTTGGAAGGCTGAGGCATGCAGAGTAGAGATCAGCAAACTTTTTTTTTTGGTAAAGTGCAAAGTAGTGAATATTTTGCACTTTGCAGTCATAGGATCTCTGCTGTAGCAACTTGACTCTGACATTGTAGTGCAAGAGTAGCCATAGATAATACCTAAGCCAATGTGCAGTGTCGTGTGACAATAAAAATTTATTTACAGAAACAGTGAACTGGATTAAAACCATGTAGTCATTTTCTACTGCTCCTTGTGGTGTTCATTCACTTTTATTTAAATATTTATTGTTGCACCCATCCACTTTCATTTTAACATTCAAAGGAACTTTTGATGGATCGGTATGTAGATTATGAGTATGTATATATGTATTTGTGTATATGTATAAGCATGTGTGTAGATATATGTATGTGTATATGCAAGGACATGTATACATATGTGTGTACATGTATATGTATGCGATGCGTAGATGTATGCATATTTAGGTATATGTATATATGTATATGTATATATGTGTGTGTGCATATGTGTGTATATGTGTATATGTATTGTGTACATGTATATGTATATGTTTATATGTATATGTTTGTATGTGCATATACGTGTGCATACATATATACATATGAGATGTGTATATGTACATGTGTATGTATATAGGTATATGCATTACATGAGTATATGTATGTGTATGGATACATATGTATATGTGTATAGGCATGAATATATGTAGATATACACATGGGCAAGTGTATATGTTGTGTGTGTATTGTGTATTTCAGTCTTTGCAACAGTATCAAGAAGTAGCTTAGTAGAATTTTCTCCCTGATATTCCTTGATCCATTTCTTCTGTAGAGTCCACTTTTCCTGCTAGGCATCCTCTCTCACTTTCTCCCATAAGTCGTCTATAAAGGAACCTACCTGTAGAAGTTACTATTTCCTGAATATTCCTTTGTCCTTCCTCTTTATGGGTTTCTGTGTGTCCCTCCTATGTTGTGGTGAGCTTTCTATCCCAGCTCTCTTTGTCAACAGACTGTATCTTCATTGAACTAGTAGAAACTCAGAAAGACCTAGCTCCTGAGTTAGGAGCTAGACCTAGAGGTTATGTCTATCCTCCTCATGTTAGGACTGTGTGGGTAGTGTGTGTACATGCATGTGCATGTGTGTTCCAGTGAGTAGCTGCCTCCTTATCCACTCAGAAGTCTCATCAGTTCTTTGTTCAGGGCTTGGGAAATAATATGCCAGTGTGCCCAAGACCCAATTTGGCATCACGTTTCTTGACACCGCTCTGATTGCTGCTGTCACCGAGCGATCGGGGTCTAGCACGCTAATGGCTCTACAACAAAGCAGGCTCAAAGCCAGGAGAGAAGTGGGTTCCTTAAAAAGAAATTTCCAACAGTTGGGAAATTAGAAGCTCTCTCTCCTGAATTGTATTGCTCTCCTTTCATCTTCCGCCTTCTGATGTTTTCTTTTCATTTCCTCCTTGATGCTCTGAATGTATGACTGGACATTTTAATGAGGTGTGCCTAGGTCCAGCCCTGGCCCATAATTAACTCCTTCTTCTCTGACAGACTGTAAGCATTTCCCAGTATGTCTAGCTTCTGGGCTAAGTGTAGGGCTTCAACAAAAATATGTATATCACCTTCACAAATTCTTCTCAAGCAGCAGAGAATTCCACTTGAGAAGGCAGTTTCAGATAGATTCTGGGGATGGAGAAACAGAAAGAGCAGAAGATAGAGGCTCAAATACAGAGGCAATTTTTGACCAGCTTGGAAGAAGAACGATGTGACTCAAAGAGAAGATGAGGTTGAGAAGAAGATTGCCACAGCAATCACCACAGAGCATGCAAGACACGCAGTCCCAACGTCTCAAGTGAGACAAGGACTGAGAACATCCATCTATAATCCTCCTCATCAGAAAATAAATTTCACAAAGTGAACTGGGGAGCAGAGATTCTATTTTTTTCCTACATAAATATGGGTTGAGAATTTGCCAAGTTTTGCCAAATGTGCCCATGCTTGCTCTGTTATCTTCTGCACAACTCAGAAATCATGGATTGCATGATGTTTTGGGATGGTTCAATTAGCTAGTTCAAAACATCTGCAACATGAGTTACACAAATATTGCGTGAGAGCCTTCATTTTTGCTTTGAAGCTTTTTGCCAGTTGCATCCCCTTTTCTTCTTCAAATGGCTATACTTTTGCATGAAAAGCTCATTACTCTTTCTCATAACTATACCTTAATGAAATCTTCAGAGTATTTTGCCATTACCTACCATTTTTAATACTAGAGTTGCAGAATATTTAAACAGCAAGGAGCCAAATTGTCTTCATCTGCTCAAGAGAAAGCTTGGAAGGCGGGAAGTCATCATCCAGTCAGGTTCCATGGCCTTTCCCATGCCCTGAGAACCTTTCTGTAAAGTGATAGTTAATGATGATGCCACAGAACACAGCAGATGGCTAGGCGAAAGGACTCGAAGCAACAGAACGAGATAGCCGGGCTCGGTGGCTCAGCCTGTAATCCCACACCTTGGGAGGCTGAGGTGAGTGGATTGCCTGAGCCCGCGGGTTTGAGACCCACCCGGGCAACTTGGTGAGACCTCATCTCTACAGTAAATAAAAAATTAGCTGGGTGTGGTAGCATGCACCTGTAGTTCCAGCTACTTGGAAGGGTGAGGCGGAAGGATGGCTGGAGCCCAGCAGGTGGAGGCTGCGGTGGCCAGGAGCGGCCACTGCACTCCAGTCTGGGTGACAGAGTGAGACTCCAACTCAAAAAAAAAAAACAGAATGAGAGACTTAATCATCCCCAGGGGGTCCCAAAGCCATCCCTGCATATCACCAGCAGCCCACTGACAGAGCATTTTGCCCTGGTGACAGAGATAGCTGCACTAGAGACCTACTGTCCCTGATGGTGATCCAGGGCTCTTACTACTTCCTATGTCCCTCAACCTACTGTGTTGAAACCCTGTGATGTTTGGTTACCTGACTTCCCTCTTTCCTTCCTATTGGCACTTCCATTTCTTTGGAAGAAGTAACTAATCTCTTTCCACTGGACTGTTTCCAGTGTGACTAAAATCAAATGCCTTGTCTAGCCATGCCTTCACCTCCAGACAGCCACTTAACCCATGTTAAGCACACTGCTGGGTTTGACTCAGAAAAGGAAACATGAGTGCAAGGCACATGGATAGAAATGGCCATGGAGTCTGCTCATCCCAGCAGAGGCCTTGGTCATATTGTTTTGCTGGGAGACCATTCCCACATCTCAGAGTCACAGCTCTTGAAAAAAACATCATGCCTGATTTCTGGTCTTCCCGTTGATTCTGTGAGCATTCAACATCCCTTAATAATATTCCTTTTCACTTACGTTAGCTAGAATGAGTTGCATCAGCTACAAGCAAAGAAACCACCTGACAGGTCCAAGTTGGGGTAGGAAATTGTTGAGAAGTGTTCTACTATACTCTCAGGGAAATTGTGTGTGTTCAAAAGTGTCTTATACACAAGTGTAGATGGTGGAGACAAAAATAATTGCAGCAACAATTTCACATGGAAGTTACAGAAATTTGCATAGAGATGGATTTTCTTTTTATGCAATGCCCAATGCAACAGCCTGGATACCTCTACACATTTCCATGTTTCGCTGGAAATTAGATGGGAACAATCAGGGGAGATGTGGTATGTCATGTAATGCCACTTCCTCTTTCCTTGACATACCACCAGAAGTTGTTGATAGAATATTATTGGTTCTCCACATGGCATGTAGTAATATAACCTGAAATAATGTAAGCACATGCTGCCTATCACCAAGTGAGGTCAAGGAAGGTTGAATCTCTAGGATACAGGTGGCCATATTCACCTGCATTCAATACCTTCTTTCCACATGCCTGTCTACCAGACACCTCCCCAGTGTTGGGGCAGTGGGGCCCCCTGGGAGGTGTGCTTTCATTAAACCTCCACCTTCACAGGCTGAACTGACTCTTCAAAGCCCCAAGCACGAAATTCAAGGAAAATTAAGTTCCAGCTGTTTTCTCTGACTCTTCCTCTCTGAACAGTTTGACTAGAGACGTTTTCTACTTTGAATGACATTCTTTTTTTCTGGACAAAGAAATTGCTTGAGGAAGGAAAACATTTAGGAACTCTAGCTTTCTTGATAATTGCTATCAAACTCAAAATGACTCAGTACTTCTAGAAAATGGGAGTAAAAATATTAAAAATACATGAAAGTTCTCTAATGTGGCATTAGATCTCAATTCAAAGATTACTTGGAAAACTCTTGCCTATCTTTGACTTCTATTAAAAAATTAGAGGTGAGGAGGTGTTAACCATGAAAATTTTTATGTAAAATTGAACAAATTCCTGCTCAGTTATAATGAAAAGAACAGCTCATAAAATCACCTTAATGTAACTTTAGAAACACGTAATAATACATGTATTCACCAGGAAATTCCTTAGAAAATATTAGTTCTTGGCACTGAGCCACATTTTCAAAGTTTTCTCTGCTTATTTCAGGGAAGAAAGAGTCATGGGTCGTTCACTGTACTAAATGCTAAACTGAGCACATGCCCATGTTAATGTTTTGCATAAAAGTTATTGTAGTGCCATTCTCAATTCTTTAACATAAGACATGAAACTGTATTATGTTTACCTGTGTAATATAATAATTCAGATAGTGATCTTAAATATACAAGAACAAAGTAGTATACATAAAAATTTTATTTATTTATTTATTTATTTATTTATTTATTTATTTATTTATTCAAGGTCTCACTCTGTTGCCCAGGCTGCTGTAGTGCAGTGGCACAATTGTGGTTCATCACAGCCTCAACCTCCTGGGCTCAGACAATCCTTTCACCTCAACCTCCTAAATAGCTGGGAGTAGTGGCTCCTACCATCACATCTAACTAATTTTTTTTGTAGTGATGAGGTCTCACTATGTTTCCCAAGCAGGTCTTGAACTCCTGGGCTCAAGGGATCCTCCTGAATTGACCTCCCAAAGTTGTGGGATTACAGGCATGAGCAACCGCTTACAGTTGATATTTTTCTTAAAATTGAATTTTGAGAAGTTTCCTTACCATTTCTTGCTCCTCTTTTTTTTTTTAAGTTTGGAGGTTTAATGAATACCCCAACTCCAAGGGAGTCCCAAACTTTAATCTATATGAGCTGTGATAGAAAGTATTAGGAATGGGGAAGAAAAAAGTCACTGAACATGGACAGACAGGTGATGTTCATCTCCATCCCTCTCTTCAGGTGCCAGCATGTGGAAGGACACCAGATGCACATTAACATGAGAGTGGCTGGCCATCAAGACAGAGCACATTGTGCTTATGAGCCTTGTTTCTAAGGGAATAGAAAGGCAATCACACAGGTGGATTGTCTGTAATGTTCTTATCATTGTTGTGATTAGGGAATGCATTTGGGGCATTAATTACTCTCTTAAACATTTTCATTTGAAAGTTTTTTGAAAAATGAATCTTGCCCCATGCTTACAGATGATGGACACTCACAGGTAACAACACTTGATTCTTACCTTGGAGACTTCAATTCATGCACATGTGTACATCCTGTACCTGGGTTCTGTTGAGCAATGAACAGTCCTCTCCTGGCATCCCCTCACTCATTTCTTATCCTCCTTCTCATTCTCCTTATTTTTTCTCTCTATCTCCTTCTTTTTTCTCCTACTCTTTGATTCTCTCTTCATATCTGAATGCCATGTAATTAATGCATAAGCATATAGTCGGGGGTGGGAGGTATAAGAGAGTATGTCAACTGATCAAAGATCAAATTGGAGTTCTTGAAGAAAAGCAGAAGCCCCTCATTGGTTTGGGAGGATTATTGTACACACAGTGAATTACATACCTTTCTTAAACAACACCGTTCTTAAATTATCTGTTCTGGTTAGTATTGGCTGCCTAGTTAGATTGTAAATTGATTATGCTTGTAATCCACTACATAGGAATTGCCTATTTTTTAAAAATCTAGAAAAGTGATACTAAATAACAGATGCTGAACATATGCTTGATGGTTTATTGATGGGTGATCATCTTGTCAATGAACCATGAGAGAGATTAATAGATTTATGAATTTAAAAGAAATTACATTATAGAAGTTCCGAGTTTAGGAGGATTGCATTTTAGGAAAACAAGCTTTTTATTCATTCATTTAATACAGAGCTACTGACTTATTACATTTCATTTAAAATATTTCATCCTAGAGTAAGATAATAACAAAGAAATCTATTATCTGTATTAGAGTAAATCCTAGAAACTTGCCCTCAGTGGTTGTACTAAAAGGGTTCCTGATTTAGAAAGTTATCTTCCAGGACAAAGTGACCTGGAAGAAAGAAGCAACAATGCTTATTATCAGAGATAGTCATTAAAGGTGGATGGGAGACAGCTAGTCTTGGGAGAAGCACGATCATCTCAAGAGAGTCACAGCTGAGGAGGCATAGTGGCAGCCACCAGTGAAATCACACACATTTCCTTAAGAGAGCTGTTATTCCACACCAGCCAACTCCAGAGATTACAAAGTCTTCAGAAAGGTACTTCCATCAAAGAAAAAACAGAGCTGCTCAGTACAGTGGTAAAAACAGATTTTATTCAGGACTATTTAAAGGCCAGGTCCGGTGGCTCAGCCTGTAATCCCATGCATTTGGGAGGCCAAGGTGAGTGGATTGCCTGAGCCCGCGGGTTCGAGACCCACCTGGGAAACTTGGCGAGACCTCATCTCTACAATAAATCAAAAAATTAGCCGGGTGTGGTAGCGCGTACCTGTAGTTCTAGCTACTTGGAATGCTGAGACGGAAGGATTGCCGGAGCCAAGCAGGTCGAGGCTGCGGTGGCCGGGAGCGACCACTGCACTCCAGTCTGGGCGACAGAGTAAGACTCCAACTCAAAAAAAAAAAAGAAAAGAAATGATGGAAAGGAGACCTCAACACAGAGCTGGGCTCGATTCCACTGGACAAATGAGAATTTGCAGCTAGGAAACAATGTGGCAGTCAGTGGAATGAAAAATACTAGGAGGAAACATTCGGGGTAGTAAACCAGCCTCACAGGATTCTTGCCAATGACAGGTCAGGGTGATCAGATGTCACTCAGGGATGGTGGAGGAAAAGGAACCCGATTAGATACCCAGGACGATCAGATTCAGGGATGAGAACTTCTGACCAATTGACTTAGCAGGGTTCTCACTAAAACTGGATTTTATAGGGAAGTGTACCAGTGGGCCCAAGAGGCAGTTTAGTAGGGGGCCTGATGACAGTTAGGTCAAGCAAGGATGCTTTGACCCCCTCAATAATAAAGCATTTCCCTGCTCCCCACTCTAAGTCCATGCTGGAGGAGAGAATAACTCATGCGAGGAGCCGGGGTGAGTGAAAGCCCAAGGGAAGACCAGCGGCTGACCTTCTGCAGTCCCAGGCTGGATGAAGGGGCATTACAACTAAAGCACTTGATAACAGATATGGCCAGAGTCCACATAATTACTAACTTGAGACTGGGCTTCAAGAGGTAAGAGGGCTTTTTACTGACTGTATATAACTGGAAAACTTTAAAAGTTGTACCTAGTTTCTATCTTGTGGGACAACCCACAATGAGGGCATCTAAAGGGCTGCTGATTGAGAAGCTTCCAGATGCTCTTCTACTTACTCCCTATGAATCCTGCCTGTTTAGTACTTAGTGCATGGACACACTGCTTCATCCTAATGGATGGGAAGTTCCTCTTCTTCAACTGTTCCTTCCTCTCTTTCACTCATACCCATACAATGGAAGCCATGACGATGTTTCTCTTCACAATGAAAACACCACTTGATTTTCACAGCCATAGACTTAACTACTAGGCCCCGTTGAATTAAAATTACAAGTTCACATGGTCCTAGGAGCTCATAAAACCTAGCCCATGTGCATTGTGAGCCAGCTCACTCAATGTTTTAGCTGCAGTGAGTGAAACTAACTGGCTTGGAAATGTATCTTGAGCAATAACTGATTGTCTGAGGAATAATTTTGCTTCACCTTCTTCTGAATGTTCCCATTCAGCTTTATGGATTAGATTGACTGGTTGATTGTTGCCCAGGCTAGAGGGTAGTAGCATGCTCACAGCTTCCCACAGCCTCAACCTCCTGGGCTCAGGTGTTTCTCTACCACAGCCTCTTGGGTAGTTGGGACTACCAGTGTGCACTGCCACATCAATATTTTTTGTAGAGACAATGATGTCTCACAATGTTACCCAGGCTGATCTTGAACTCCTGGACTCAAGCAATCATCTCAACTCGGTCTTCCAAAGTGCTAGGATTACAGGCATGAGCCACTGTGTCTGACCTAGAATTTAAAAAAAAAAGAAGAGAAGAAGGATGGGGAAGTGGAAGAGGAGTAGCAGAAGAAAAAGGAGGAGGAGGAGGAGGGAGAAGGAGATGAAGAATAAGAACAGGAGGAGAAGAAGGAGAAGAAGAAAAGGAGATTGAGAATGAGGAGAAGGAGCAGAAGGAGGAAAATGAGGAGAAGAAGAGGAATAGAAGGGAGAGAGAAGAGGAGAAGGAGGAAGAAGAATAAGAAGTGGAGCAGGAGAAAGACAAGGAAGATGGAGCAGGAAAGGAAAGAGGAGAAGGAGGAGAATGAGAAAGACAAGGAGGAGAAGAAGAGGAGAAAGAAGAAGAAAAAGAAAACAGAAGAGGAGGAGGAGGAAGAAAAAAGAAGAAAGACTGAATAGGAAGAGAAAGAGCAGAAGCAGGAGGTGAATTATTTGTGTCTCAAATCCATCTTGCTTTAGTAAACAATTGAAGAAGAAATATAATTATACATTCCAGACAGGCTACAGGTTAGGATCTTCTAATGTGACTAAGACACCACTGACTTGAACTACATAAACGTTTATTTATTTCACTTGGCTGTCTGAGTGTGAACGGTCTAGGTCTTATGGGTTCCCTCTATGGGGTTGGGACCCAGGTTCCTGTGGCTTGCTCTGCGTTCACACAGGACTTCCACCTGCTGATGTAAGAAGGCCCATCCCACTCAGTTGACAAGTAAATATTCCCGCTAAAGGGGAAAGGAAGGGGAAAGAGACATGCACACCCTGCTGGGCTCCAGAGATGCTTCTGCGTCAGGCTTCCAAGTAGTTGGAACTACCAGCATGCGCAACCACAACTAGCTATTTTTTAATTTATTGTACAGATGAGGTTTCACCAAGCTGCCTGAACTGGTCTTGAACCCACAGGCTCAGGCAATCCACTCACTGCTGCCTCCCAAAGTGCTGGGATTACAGGCTGAGCCACCAAGTCCAGCCATCCTTCTCTTTTAAAGTGTAGGAATCCACAGTTGTAGACATTGACTGTGTTCATATCCCCTTGTCAGATGGCCACAGTCAGGGTCTATGAAGTTGGGAAATGTTCTCAGCTAAAGTCCCATCAACATCGGAGAAGGAGAGAACAAATCAAGGAGAACAAGGAGTGGTCGCTTACTTGTACACAAAGGTTTTTAAAGAGAACCTGGTCACTAGAGTCACCCACTGTGCTATTGGATACAATTCTTATTCATTTTGTCCCACTGCATTTTGTACCCATTGCCATCCCCACATTATCTCCCCCCATCCTGTCCCCGCCTCTGTTACCCACATATGAGGCTTGACAATCAGGTTCACGAACCATCTTAGAAAAATGCAACATACCTCATTGCTGAACATCACTACTGTCACTTTTGAAGTACTCCCCTTGGGAAGCTATGCACTAAACACCCTCCCTACTCACCTGGTTTGGCCCCCAATGACTGTTTTCTTTACTCAAAGATAAAGAAAATATTGAAAGGAAGACATTTGATGACATTCAGGCTATTAGGACAGCTCTGATGGCCATTTCAGAAAAAGAGTTCCAAAATTGCTTTGATGGGTGAACTAGGCACTGGTGTCAGTGCATAGCATCCCAAGGGAAGTACTGCAAGGTTGCCATAATGATATTCAGCAATGAGGTATGGAGCACTTTGTCTAGGATGAATTCATGAGTTTAATTGTTGGATTTTGTATTTTGGAATGACTAAATGTGGAACTGGAAGGCTCTGAACACAGAGATGATAAATGCTTGGGGTGGCAGGCACCCTGATTATCCTGATTAGACTATAACATATTGTATGTGTCGAAACATCACAGGTACCCTATAAACATATACAACTATTATATAATTTCATTTCAAGTAACCTACACATTTTTACATAATTCCTCTGGAAAGTAACATCTGGGCAAGGATTCAAGTGCTGATACTGGATTTGAAAGACATTGCCTGAGGGTGTTGAGGGTGAAGAAAAAATGAGGAAACGAGACAAGGACAATGTCAAAGAGAGATGATGTGTGCATCACGATGGCTATAACATCAAGGAGCTGCAAGGAGACTCAGTCAGTCAACGTTCACTTAGTCGCTCAACACATATTCTTTTTCCATCAAGCAGGAGCTGTTCCCAGAATTGACAAGAAATAACTGCACTTCGGAGGCATCTACAAATGGGAGAACAGTAGGAAATATCATCCATTTTCTGCCCAATTTTCTCTGGACACGAAGTTTTCTGAGCTTCTGAGTCAGTGCTTTTATTCAAGTGTGAAGGTAAGAGCCAACTCGGATGAGGTGAGGCAATGAAGAAGGGAGGAAATGGTCAGGCATGGTGGCTCAAACCTGTAATTCTAGCACTATGGGAGGTGGATGCAAGACAATTGCCTGAGCCCTGGGTTTGAGACCAGCCTGGGCAACTTGGGGAGATCTCGTCTTTACAATAAGCCAAAAAATTAGCCAGGTGTGGTGGCATGTGCTGGTGGTTCCAGCTGCTTGGAAGACTCAGGTGGAAGGTTTGTCTGAGTCCAGCAGGTTGAGGATGCAGTGGCTGTGAGTGTGTCACTGTAATCCAGCCTGGGTAACAGAGTGAGACTCTGACTCAAAAAAGAAAAAAACAGGGAACAAAAGAGGCTGCTGAGGACTTCCAAGGAGATGCACAGCACTGGATCTCACATCATGTTGTAAAGTAAGCAGAAATTGAAGACTTAGTCCATGTCCCAGGATCTCCTTCCATGTGGAAAGATTTCCATAGAGTCATGTCTTCGCTGTTCTCCCCACCTGCTCATCCTGCCCTCTCTACAGAAAGAGAAGGGATGTATCTGATTGGAGACGCTGGGTAAAGAAACCAGGCACAAGAAGTAGCTGCATCCCTGCATTTCCTGTGATCTGCCTGCCAACAGAAGCATGTTCTGTTTCCTTGGTGCCATGCACACACTTGGTGGTGAAGCCCTATCCCTGCCATTGTCCAGTGCTGACTGTGACTGTGTGGACACCAGCCTCTCTCTAAGCATGGTCATAGGCAGGCCTATTGCTGCCTTAGATGTAGGCCACCTTCTCCTGTATCTGCTCCATTGGTAACACGGGTAGCCATTTTATTTCCACCTACCTTTCTCTCTGCCGAACTCAGAACTCTGTTGGCTAGAAGGGATTGATCTATTAGTCTCTAAAAACTCAACAAGAGGCTGGGTGCAGTGGCTCACACCTGTAATCCCAGCACTTTGGAAGGCAGAGGTTAGAGGATCGCCTGAACCCACGGACTGGAGATCAGGCTGAGGAAAATGGCAAGACCTCATCTCTACAATAAATTTTTTAAAAGCTTGGCGTGGTGGCACATGCCTGCAGTTCTGACTACTTGGAAGGCTGAGGTGGAAGGATTGCCTGAGCCCAGCAGGTAGAGGCTGCAGTGGCCGTGAGTGTGACACTGCACTCTAGCTTGGGTGAGAGAGTGAGACACTGACTCAAAAAAAAAAAAAAGTCACTCTCTAGAGAAAACAATATGTATTCTTGTTGATTTTTTTTTTTTGAGTCAGAGTCTCACTCTGTCACCCAGCCTGGAGTTCAGTGGCACACTCATGACTTCCCCAGCGATGACCTGCTGGGCTCTGGCGATCCTTCCGTCTCGGCCTTCCAAGTAGCTGAAAACACAGGTGTGCGCTACCATGCCCAGCTAATTTTTTTATTTATTGTAGAGATGGGGTCTTACCATGTTGCCTAGGCTGGTCAAAAGTGACTTTTTGCTGCTACTTAAAAGGGGAGGAAATTTTAGGTGGTCATCTTATAGCTATAACATATTGAACTCATGTGATGGTCCAGGCAGTGTTAAACACTGTTTGAACAATATTTCACTTATTCCTATAAAGACTTGATAGGTGTACAGATAAGCAAGCTGAGGCTTCTTTCCAAAGATTCATTCATTCATGCAACTTGAATTTAATGGAATACCTACTATGTGCCATGGCTAAATGAAAAGGCAGGCAACATCTATGCTCGCGTAGTATAAAGTTTAGTTGAGAAACATACAACAGTCAATTAATCATAAGAAGAAACATAAAACTGCAGTGTAATTAGTGGTATAGAAGGAAGACACCATGTCCAATGTGTGCAGTGAGAAAGCTGTGGATGAATGGGGTCCTGAAACAGGAGCGAGAATTAATTAAAAGGGGTGTGTGAACACTGTTGTTGGTCAGGGGCAAGAGAGGTGAGATTCCAGAGAGAGACAGTAGCATGTGCAGAGGCCTGGGAGTGTAAGGGCATATGGAGAGGACAAAAGACAGTACAAAATGGCCAACATGGCTTGAGGGAAGAGAGTGAGAGGGCAGCTGACAATAGACAAGGCTGGCTGTGCTGGGGGACTAGGCCGTGTCTTGGGTGCATAAAGGCATTTTTACTTTCTTTGAAAAGGAATCAGATGCTATTGTGAGGTTTTAAGTGTGCTGTGGTGTGATGATACTGTTTTTGCTTGCAATTTGGAAAGTGGATCAGAAGAAAGCTAGAACATGTGTTTGTTATCAAAGAACTGCTGCCAGCATCCAGGTGAAATGAACTGGTGAATATCATGGAAATATGTTTATAAATTTTAAAAAAATATGTACAGATGGAACAGATGAGATATGAGGCATGAGGGTAACCAGCATGTCAAGTCTGACACTCCAAAATCAGAATAGGGTGACTCTCTAAGGGCCTGGAAGCCGCTGTGTCTATTTACAAGTCCAAACTCTTTCCACTGTAAAATAACCATAAGCATATCTGCTTCAGAACAGAGTTTCACTTGGAGAGAGATAATCCAGTAAACTGCTGGACCGGGTTTATAAGAGATTCTTTCTCTCCGTGTTTGCAATAAATGTCTACCTTTAAAAAGTATAGCTAGGCTGGGAGCAGTGGCTCACACCTGTAATCTCAGCACTTTGGGAGGCCAAGGTGGGAGGATCACTTTAGCCCAGGAGTTCAAGAACAACCTGGGCAGCAGATCTCGTCTCTACAAAAAAAAAAATTTTGTTTTTTAAGTTAGTCTGGTGTGGTGACACATTTGTAGTTCCAGCTACTCAGAAGGCTGAGGTGGAAGGCCCGCCTGATCCCAGGAGATGGAGGCTGTGGTGAGCTGTGATCATGCCACTGCACTCTAGTCTGTCCAACAGAGTGAGACCCCAACTCAAAAATAAAATAAAAATAAAAATCATAGCCAGAACATCTCCTTTCAGACTTTCCCACAATCCGTGTTACAGAAATCAATTCAAAAGTGTCCCGAGACAGAGTTAGACACCTGCTCAACAACATACAAATGTTCTGAGTTTCAGATATATGCTCTCCTATGGTAATTACATATTTCTATGATAACCAGGTATATTTTATGGACCGATGAACAGAACTCCTTAATGCAACTGTAATTTTCAATATCTGCTGGGTTTTTTCACACTGACCAGTGTTCTGGGAGCTTATTAGTGGCTGTGAAAGGTAAGAAAGAAAAGAAAGGTGTAGTTAGCAAAAGGCAGGATTTAAATTAGTGGATCCTATTTTTTGCTTCTTTTTTTTTCACACATTGCAGATCCCTAAGACAGATATAACTATACCAAAATACCTATTGTGCCTTGCAGCTGTGTGATGGATGCTTTGCTAGTTATGGATTCACAAATACCATGTCTTAGCTTAGCTAACAAGGCTTTTTTTCTTAAATGAGGCAGAATAGTTAAGTGAAAGCCCCTTAATTTGAGCATGAGTGCGCCATTCCAATTAAGCTTGAAGAATCAAAGAAAAGAGAGTTGATTTCATTTTTTTCTGAAGTGAAAAAGTAGACAGCACACTAAAAGATGAAAATGGTACAGCGGCATCTGCAAATCACACATTTTTATCCAGAACTTGGGTCACACGTGAAAACCTCCAAACCATGAACTGAAAAAATAAAATGAACACAAAACTTAATGTACTGATAGGTAGGTGGGACAGACATTAGCAGATGCATGTTTTATTTACCTTAAAACTGCACATGTCGCAAGCCCTCACTGGCACCATTTCACTATTGGCAGTCACAGGTTGCCCATGGCACCATCACACCTGAAAGCTGCGTTTGATACTATCACTTTCATTAGTGTTTCCTTTGACTCTGTTGATTACAAAAAACAAAAACAAAAAACAAAACAAATCAAAAAAATTTCCAGAGACAATCTTACTGTTTGAGAAATTTCACTGTTTATTTTTTTAAAAGCCACCATTTCTGGAGACAATCTTACTGTTGAGAAAGTCCACTTCACCACCCATATTACTGGCTTAGTGCTACTGAGTTAATTACTTCTGAGTCTAACAATCCGAGGACACTAGTCAAGACAGGCTGGGGTGTACCGAGGGATTGTATTTACTCAGAAACCTCCAGCATTTTGCACAACAGTTACTCATTTCTCACTCACTCATGCTATCTATGCAGCTCAAGGGACCCAGACTGACACTGGTGCAACTGCCTGGTGATGCTGTCCTCCCAGAGCATGGCTTCTAGGGCCTGCTTCTAAGTACCTCAAACTCAAACCATTTCTCGTCCCACTCCCAGCCAGAGCTCATCACCAGATTTCAGACTGATGACAAGGGACCCTGGAAAAGTGGGGAAGCACGAGGCATAGAGAGTGAGCACAGCTGGGTTTGTTACCTGCAGTGGGCAACTCCGTACAATAGAAGATTGACCAGAGGGCAAACTTTGATTGAAACTCTTTTTAAAAAGAGCATATGATTTCACGAGAGGAATATTAAGAGGATTCATCATTTAAAAAATAGATTCTGTCTGAGCTGGAGAGGAGGTGCAATAGACATGGTTATCACAGAAGATTGATAAAAAGGACCAGAAGAAAATGAAGCAGTTAAGAGAAGAAAGAAGAATAACAATCTAAGGTTCTACACCCATGGAAGCAAGCTAAATAAACGAATTAACCAAGGCGATCTTGGACAAATAAAAAGAAAGCATGAAATCGATCACTTAACCAAATATAACTTCTTGAGAGCATCAGTGTCCTCATGAGCAGTTTACTTCACATGATGAATTGCTAAATAATTTTAAATAAAATAATGTTATATCTTCAGGAAACCCAAGGCAATTCCGACAGTGGTCCATTAAACTGAGTGAAATCAAGATGTATCAAAGAGATGCAATCAGCTGAAAATTTGTTAAGGACTCAAGGATAGAGAAGAAGGTGCATATTAAAAAATGAAATATAATTTTGACAACTCAATGTGAACATGTGTGATACAAAGAGCAGGAATGAACTGTGATAACCCTTGAGTTGTTTTGCCATAAAGTTTATGAGTCTTGGGGAGAGAGAGAGAGAACTGCACAAAGGAGAAAAAAGAGAATGAGGAGAAAGCATTCAAGTGTCTGGTCTTTTAAACTTGATAACATGCATCAATATATGAGGAGGAGTGAAATAGTTTTCTCTTTCCATTTTGTGTTTTATCACATTATTGGTAGAAATGCCAATAATTTAAATTGATTGCAAATCTCCACAACAATTATTTCTCAGACATGATACAATTTTACATTCACAACAAACTATGATCTGGTTCATTATGACAATTATGGCTTACAGATGGCAAGTGACTTACCAAGATCCATGAGTTGACAAACTGTACTTGAATTCAGGTTTATCTGGCATCAAACTATTGATGAAACACTGTCTTTCAAATGCTCTACTTTTCTATTTTGTGTTTATACCATTTCTTTTCTAACTTTTTCCAATCTGTGTATGCCATATTTCACAGTTGCAAAAGCACCTTCTTCCTCCCCCAAAATTAGGATATATTTTGCAAATTAGACTTGAGGGAGATAACAAGACTATCAAGGGAGTAAAATGTTCAAGTCCTCGTCTTTTCCTAGTTCAAATCCTTCTGTAAAGATTACTGGGGCTTAGTAAAGAAATAAAACAAAATGAATGGAGATCACAGGAGCTCTATATTTAGTGTAGACATCAAATTGTGTCTTTACAACTGCTAAACGACTAGTTGCAACCAAAAAGGACTGCCTGTTAATTAAAAGATATGACTGGGCTGCATGATATTTACATGTTATCAAATTCTGAGAAACAAAAAAATTAGATAATCTCAGCATTGTTAAAATGGAAAAATCACATAGTACTTACTCTTTTTTTTTCTTGTCTTGGTCAGACTTTTACATTCTCAGGCATTTGACTTGGATTTTAAGTTTTCTTCTCATAAATTAAGCTCTGTGGAACAGTATTTCATTTTCTTTTCTTTTTTATAATTATACTATACAATATTACCCAGAGCATTCCAACCACCTAATCAATTTCTACTTGGATTCTCTTGGATATTCTTTAAAATTACTACACTGACTTACAGATTTAGTTGAAATCCTTTGTCTCCCTTCTCAAACCCTAACTCTTGTATTTTCCTTCTCATTTCATGAACTTCAAAATCAATAACAACCTTGACAAATATTATAGCATATACAATGAACAAATCTGATGGAGACGGCAGAAACATTGTTGCCAGTGCACTTCATAATATCTGGTAGTACAGCAAGATATTTGGAAACCCAAAAGAGAAGTGATGATTTTACAAGTAGGTTACAATTTTTATTGACCTCCATCCCGAGTCCAATATCTTTGTTCTAAAGAGTGGAACTCGTCCTGATAAAAGAAAATCTCTTCATGTTCGGAATCCCAGCTGCCTTGTTTTCCCCAACTAAGTTATGTGTAAAACATAAAGAGAACTCTTAGATCTGCTGGGATATGGGGTTGCTAGGGTGACTGTTAAAGAAACTGAGCCTGAGACTATCAGAGATCAATGAGAGAAGGAAGGCACTAGGGGCTAAAGTTAGAAATATTAAATCTTTGGATAAGACCTTTTTCCCTAAAGCTTAGAGAGCTAATTGGTTTTCTTGGTTTTATCTTTCAGCAATGGTTACCTAACACACAGACACCTCTTTTCAGATCATACACTTGTTATCTCTCTTTTTCTTTGCACTTCTTCAAGACAGACATGAGATGCGTAAAATTCATAACCAGAAATGAGGTGCTGCTTTGGCAGCCATATTCCGTGTCTCCCATTATCTCATTGTCCTAAAATGCCTCTTATTTGCTTATTGTTTTTCCATTAGCCCTTCAAGAAGAAGATAAATGCCCCTAAGCTTCAAACTAAAACCTCCTCCCACTCCACAAAGTCATCCCTGCCAACATAAATAATAATGAGCTGACACTGAAAACATTACAATGTAGAAAAAGTGTGTTTCTCACTCAACACAGTGGTCCCAGGTGGAAAGAAGGGAAAAGGGGAAAAGGAGGAAATCACTGACTTTGAAGTGACAAGTAAAATCCACCTATAACTTATCACGTGGTCATACCCAGATATAAAAGGTGGTTGGAGATTATAGTTTCTGACTGGGTAGCTGCATTTCAGCTACAAAATCTATCTAAATATAAATATCTAAAGTATAGACTCTATACCATGTATGGCAAAACATAAATTTTTGATGGATAGTTGTCTATATACAACATAATTTAGGCATTAGCATCAATATAATAAAATAAATGTTCAAGGGAATCTATGATGTTTGGCTGTTTTATTTCTCTTGGTTGATTAGACCAACAGTTTATTGATCATGTGCTAAGCTGTAGCCAGACATGATTCTAGGTATTGGAGATATAGTTGTGAATAAAATAGTCAAAAATTGCATCCCTTGTGAAGCCTCTATCTCAGGAAAGGCAAGTCAATAAGTGAGCAAAATCTACACTAAATTCTACAGTATAATCCAAGGAGATAGTGCTCCAAGAAAAATAAAATTGGGAGAAGGAAAAGGACGGTCTTGGAGGACTATCAAGAGGTGATGTTCAGATAGACCTGAAGGTGCTTAGGGAGAGACCCATTCAAGCACATGCTAAACAGGCGTACAAGGGCAGCTGGTACGTACAAGGAGCAAAAATGTGTGTGGCTAGAGTAAATGAGGAGGGCATCAGAGACACATGCATGAAAGTGATGGAGAAAAGACAGACCAGCTCAGAACAGTCTAGAGGAGGGCTTTGGATTTTACTCCAGAGTAACCTCATCTCAAGGTTTTGAGTGGAAAAGTGGCATGTTCTGCTCTTACATTTTGACTGACTTACTCTGGTTACAGAATTGAAAATAGACTAAAGCAAGGCAAGGGTGGAAGCTTGTAGACTCATTTGGATGCTCTGAAAATAATTCAGGTAGGTAATAACAGTAAATCAGATCAGGTTGCTAGCACAGGTGGTAGTGAGACATGGTTACATTCTGGATACATTTTAAAAGCAGAACCAGAAGGAATTGCTGAAAGACTAGATGTGAACATGAAGGAAACTGAATGGTTACGATGACTCTAAGATTTTTTGTCTTAGCAACAGGAAGGCTTGTGTTGCCATTAAGAAGTGGAGAAAGACGATTCCAATCAGGTTTGGGAAGGAATATCAATAGTTCTATTTTGAACAAATTGAGTTGAGATGCTAAAACTCAGAGTGTGCAAATGTAGGCTAAGAAATTGAATATAGAAAGCTGAAGTTCAAGGGAGAATAACTATAGATGTAAATTTGGGAATTTCCAGGCTATGAACTTTCCCAGAGACTGGACGAGGTTAGTCAAGGTGTGAGTATTACAGGAGAAACCTCAGGTCTCAGCAGAGGAACACACCAATGGTAACTGTGTGGAGGCAGATAAGGAGATATTCGTCTTATCTCATATTCTTCATATTTGGAAAAGTGGACTAAGTCAATTAGGTTCCAAACATCACAGGATACAGGCCCATCATTTAAAAAAGTACTCAGGAACAATCACAGTTAAGAAAAATAAATGGATTGTGTGCCTTATTTTGCAAACCTACAAGAGCTAGAATACATACAATTAATTATAGATATATACCTTCTTGTACTTCATTTCACTTAAATAATTAAAATTTCTGACAATTATAATTTCCAATGGATTTAATGTTGACTCGTTTTTAAAACAGAAAATAGAGAGTTTCCCAACATTGGCTTCTCACCATAAAATGGGAAGATTTCCACAGGGCGAGAGCTAAAACTCAGACATTTTCTGGGATGCCATAATCTGAATTAAGAAGAGATTAGGAAGAGAACAGATTTTTCAGGCAGAGATACAAACATAAAATCACTGCAAAATTTAGTGGATTCCAGTCTAAAGACTCCGCACTTAAAAAATTCTGTGAACTTTTCAGCCTACCAAATTTTGTCTTCTCTTCCTATATAACAGATTCTCTTTAGTTTCTAATTTACTGCAGGTGAATGGAATTTTAAGTTAGTCATACCTGTGTGGAAAATGCTGCAGAAATTAAACCACAAATAAAGATACTAATATAACTAAACACATTTTTGTGAAGAGACTGGGAAGAGGATGCAATAATGGTAGTTCTACCATAGCGAGTACTTACACAGAGCTTTCAATGTGTTAGCCGCTTTTCACAGCACTGTATGCCTATTTAATATCATTGTCACAATAATCCCACAAAGTAGATATGATTATAATCTTCATTTTACAAAGAAACTGGGGCACCGATAGGTTTAGTAGCCTGCCTAAAATGTTGCAGCCAACAAAAAGTCAGGATCTGGACATAGACAATCTTGCTCCCAAGTTTCGCTTTTACCCACCTTTCTGTTATTACATCATCATCCTTAGATTTTTAAAAATTATTTTACTTTTACTGTCCAACTTTCATGTTATTCTCTGACTTATTTATTTCTATCTGTTGATTAAACCAAAGACTTCCTTGGCAGAATTTTGGCATTTTTTTCATTAATTGTCACAACAAATAGGGCTACTCACCATAATTGGTTAACTTCATTTACTTATTTAATTTAAAAATACTAAATATTCAAATGATGTCAAAAAATAAATTCGATCTTAGACTTTGTTGGTTGAAAGCATGAAAGGGAGTGTTAGGAATATACTTTTTTTTTTTTGAGTCAGTTCTCACTCTGTCATCCAGGCTGGAGTGCAGTAGCACAATCATGGCTCACTGCAGCCTTGATCCCCTGGGCTCAAGGAATCCTCCCACCTCAGCCTCCTGAATAACTGGGACTATAGGTGCACACTACCATGCCTGGTCAATTTTTGAATTTTTTGTAAAAACAAGGTCTTACTATGTTGTGTAGTCTGGTCTTGAACTCCTGGGCTCAAGCAGTCCTCCTGCCTTGGCCTCCCAAAGTACTGGGTTTGCAGGCATGAGCCACTGAGCCCAGCTTGCATGCAAACTGGATTGGAATTCCATTTGATACATAACACGGAGCTGCACTGGGTCCTATGGGAGCAAAGAGCAGAGGTACAGGAACAAATTATTCCAATTCCAGGCTTAAAACAGGTTAGGAGCAGCTGTTTGGTGAAGCAAACAAGATGGATGGGCAGGTGGAATGGTGTGAACAAAGGCACAGAGGTATAAATGAGTCTCTGAAGGAGAAATCCTACGTGGTTCAACTTGCACTTATATTTCAAAATGATTGAGCACCCAGTAGGTGCCATACACTGTGTTTAACGCTGGGAATTCAAAAGACACAGTCATCATCCTCAAGAAATTTGCCATAAAGTCACAGGTATCTCTTAGAAAGAAAGGGCAAACGTTCTCAGCATCCACTTTGTAGAACTTTTCTGTTTGTCCCCAAACTGCTTAATTCCAGGTTCTCATGGGTAGCAACATCAGTACCTTATAATACTTGGAGTTAGTAGTCCTTGTTTAGAATACATCCCTATTTCTACAGAGTGGCCCTGTCCTCTCAAAAAGGACACAAGAACTCAGCTTGCAGGGCCCTATGTCGCTGGCCATGAAGCTCTGGTTTTATTCAATGCAAGGGAGACTTGGAAAGCCTTCCATCCGAGACAGACACAAGACAGAAATACCCCGTGCTTTCTATGTTTTAATGTGCTGCTTCTTCAGCTCTAATACCTCTTTCAAAAAGAGTTTAAATCCTGAAAACTGGAGAACAGAATCATAAAACAGTAAACCTCATATACCAATTGACTATAAGGCAGAAGCTTCTGTATAAAATGATGAGAGAAAGATAAAGTAAGCATATAAGATACTCATAACATCTGTGCCGAATACATTTAAAATCCTGGAGTTTCAGATGCTGAGAATAACAATTGGGTTTGCTAGTCAGAGGCTGCTTTGGCCCATTTGAGAAAAGCATGTCAGTCATTCTTAATGGTCTCTGCAAAACCTTCCCCATGTCTTTGCCAGGACTCTCATATAATAGTTACATGATAAGCCCCAGTGTGCTTCCCAGTAAATCAGGAGTTTCACAGCTAAGTTACACGATAAGCCTCACTATATTGAACAGTAAATCATGGAACTCCTCAATAAAGTTACACACTGAAGCTCCTGGATTATTTATTTATTTTTTCTTTATGGTGTTCTCTTCCAGGGGCAGATATAGGTCACCAGTGGGGCTTCTGAAAACTGCTTCTTTAGCCCTCTGCGTACATCTTTCCAGGGGACTCTCTGAGTCCCTCCCACCACACTGGAGAAGGGGGAGTATGAAACTTGACAGGAATCCCAAAAGATCTCAGAACTGGAATATGCACGAATGGGTGGATGAGGGTAGGAATGGGGGACGCAGAAGGGCGTGTGAGCTGGGAATGCCATGAGAGAAAAGGAGAAAAGCTATGCCACGCTAATAGACCATTTGTTCATGAAGAATCAATGGAACACACATAACAGTAACATCAATAACATTTCTCTAATGATAATTTAATGATTATAAACTATTACATTACTAAGATGAAGCTGTGTTTCCCTAAAGGCATGATGCATATTATTTAATGCACATCTGCAGATACCCAGTACTTTATCCATCTCTGACAGGTACTAATGGAGCCTGGGAGTCAAGAGTAATCATAGTCTGTCATCTCCCTGCCGCTCCTCCCCAGGACACAGTGATGCTTGGGAATAATAAACTATGCTGCTTGGTGACAGGGAGCATGAGGATCCTCATGATTCACTACCAAGAAGCTACAGACTGCGAAGACCCTTGATCAAGGAGTGTACACATCTTGAGTTAGATTTCATTCTAGTCTGGTCCGGTTATACATAGCTCACATGTACAAATATGGCAGCCTAAAGTAAATACAATACACAAAGTTATGACCATGGCAAACCAGGGCTACACTCAAGTCTCACTAGTTCTCAAATGCAATGATCACTTTAAAGAGTTAGACATGACATCTAGCTTCTCAGAAAAGATTTGCAAGCAAAATTGTGCATTGGCTGCTCATATTACTAAAACTTTATTACTGTAGAAAATAAACTGAAGTACATTTGTAAGGATACTATTATCATAAATAATTAAACTCAAACAATGCTGGTCAAAATAAATAACCAAAGTACATTCTGTACTTTAATAATCTTGTTTTGACTGTGGTTGTTTGAAGATCATGGTGCGGGGGGGGGAGTGTGATTCTTATTTTCTTAAATGCTAATTCTCTCAAAGTGATAATCCATATTTTCTCTCAGTTGTCAATTAAAATTAATAAGGATATATTGTACGGGCAAATGATCTTATATACAATACTATCTGTGCAGCAGTACAAGAAATAAATGTAAAATTAATCACAAGTTTGAAAAACTCAATTTTAAGTACATTTTACCTAGTATAAATGTATGTATTTTTTTCTATTATTTATCAACATGCCTCAAAAATTCAGTCAATTTAAGTGCAGGTCCTAAGGTTTATTTCCAAGCTTCAAAAAGATTGCACTATATTTTTTCCAGAAAAAAAAGTGCTTAATTCCAATGATCCATATAGAGAAAACACCGTGATTAGGAGATATGCTTCAGCATAAAAATTTAGCATTAAATTATATGTTTCTTTGATTTTCTGGATGAATGGATAGATAAATGGATGGATGGATGGATGGATGGATGGATGGATGGATGGATGGAGAACGGACGGATAAATGGATGGACAGATGGACAGACATCAATAATTTAAAAAAAAATTTAACAGAAATAAATACATGGCACTTGTTGGGCACTTGATCAGTAAAAATCCGAGCTATGTATAGATAATATACATAGCCATTAATTCTCATAAATACACTTTGGTCACACTGTTGAACATGGTCAAACTGAGGTTCAGGAAAATTAATTTTCCTAAGCTCACATAGTAAGAATCAGAGCAAGAATTTAAATGCAGATGTGTCCAGCAACCAAGTCTATGTCTTACTCCTACAATACACTGCCTTACAATTTTAAATGTGAGCAAGTGGTCCTGTGTATCCATCTGAACAGGTCAGACCTCACAGAGGCCATCTGGGACCCCTACTCCCTGCCTGGTGACAGAGACCAGTAGGAAGGCAGCTTCATTCATTTTCTTGCACGTCACGGGATGATTGCTTCAAATCATGTCAAAAAGGAAGGTGGAGTCTGGGGAATGGTAACTTGGTGCTACTGTTCAGTAGTTCTCCAAAAGAAAGCTTGTGGTAGGTAAGGAGACTGAGAAAAAGCAAAGCACACAAAAAGCAACACATCTAATAAAGTCTTCTAATTTGGAAAAAGATGGAGCGGTATTAAGAGTTTTAAGCTTATCTGTATTCAGATGCAGATTGTTTTCTTAACCAGGTGACTGGGATGAGAATAGGAGAGAAAAGGTGAACTGCGTAGAGATTGTGCCTTTAGAAATTCAAAGTTTTATATACTGAGTTGTTTACTCATCCACATTCCAAGCAGATTTTTCCTTGCGTGCACCATGAGTTCAAAAATAGCTGTCATCAGGACAGTCCTGGGACGGGCCTAGAATGCAATGGGTGTTTCTCAAGACTCTTAGCAATTTGGAAAAAAAGGCCAGTAGAAGTTTTTTTGTTTTAAATTTGCTTATTCTACTCACTGAGACCCTGAATGTTTAGTGAAAGCCTCAAGCCTCTGACGATGTTTGGCTCCCAGAGAGTCATGACCATGCAATAAGAATTCCTCTCTAACTGGAGTGTAGCATGAGGGGAAGGAAGAAGTTAATCTTCATCTCTAGATTTAGGAACTGGGCCAGGAGCAGCATTTGATGGTTCGAACTTCACAAAGAGCAATGCCTCAAAGGGCGGGTTGCTTCAGTGAGTAAATGGAAGAATTTTCTCTGACAATGCCAAGTCAAATGGTCCTTTTATTGGAAACTTGGACTTGATGCCATCAGGGAAGGAAGAGCATTCATGCTGCCATCCAGAGCAGTGACCTGGAGATAGAACAGGAAACCAACGGGTGTCCCTGATGGGGTAGGGAGTTACTGCTCCAGTGGACAGGACCAGTACAGACCAGCACCGCTGGGGCAGTTGTGTGGACATGGTCGAATGTCTTGGGACAGCCAGACTTCCTGGTAGGTGTGTGTTCTCCGGAATGCTTTTACAAGTACATGAGTCAGAAATGTATCTTCCAAGCCAAAATAAGCACACACTGCCATGCTTTTTGAATGGAAATATTAACTATCTTATGCCACTTTCCCACTTTAGGAATCTCTATCCTCTATTTACTTACAGTGCACACGCTTCTGTCTGGCATTCAAAGCACGGTACATGCCAGGCTCAGTTTCCTTGCCAGGTTTCATACCCGACATTGTGCTGCTCAAATTCACTCACCGTAATCATAGTAATCTATTCACTGCCCTAAAAATGTCCAATGTTCCTCATCTCCTTGCCTTTTCTTATGTTCTTCTCATCTGTTTTCTTCCTTCTCTTTATTTATTCAAGGTTACAGGGACTCCCTGAACCCTTGGTGAAACCCCCACCCCTGTGGTGATTTCTCCCACTTTTGAAACTCTACAGTATATTTTAATGTAGTATTTTTAATATTTGGGACCTTAATTTTGTCCTTGCCACTTGTTGCCTTCATTGTTTGTCATCATGTCAATAGTTATTTTCTTTTCTAAGTAGTTTATGAGCACTTTCTTACACATGACCATGGCTGATTTTGTTGTTGTTGTTAATTCCACCAACTCTCCCCAGCATCTAGAAGAGTGTCTTGCAATTTTTATGGTTTGAAGTTTTTGACTGAAAAAGAAATGTTAAGAAGGGAAGTTAATTCAAGCATGTTTAATAAGTACTAAGTTCAGTTTTCACAAACATTTTATTGTGTAACTTTTCAAGGCATCTCTGAAAGTAAAGTTTATATTCTCACAAGAGTAAAGTCAAGCTCAGAGATTAAAAAACATGCTAATAGTCAAACAATTCACAATCCATTTGATTATTCCCTGAGAAAGGATATTCTGTCTGTCTTATTCACCTTTAGATTCCAAAAATTGAACACATTTCCTTGCACATAAGTAATTTCTTTGCAGTTTGTAATAATCATTTTTTAAACAATTGAATTTAGGTTGGAGTGACTTTGCCTCCAAATCCTAAACTCTGTAGTTACGATATCAAAAAGTTTATGGATTTAGTAAGCTCTAACATTGTCAAGCAGAAGTAGCTTAAAATTGGTTTGCATCTCATGAAATCTGAAAGGCATGCTCACTCTAAACAGCACAGAAATACTAAAAGAATTTCCAGACCCTACAGAGGATATAAGACCAATCCATGTGGAACAATGACTTAGGCCACTGCTTTTTAAAATTCAATCTGAAGAACTTCCATAGAATATTTCTAAATTTATTTTGTTTGGTTTGGGTTTTTTTTTTGAGTTGGCGTCTCACTCTGTTGCCCAGGCTTGAGTACAGTGGCATGCTCAGAACCACCCCAGAGTCGACCTGCTGGGCTCCAGCGATCCTTTCACCTCAGCCTTTCAAGTAGCCTAAACTACAGGTGCATGCTACCACGCCCGGCTAATAGATGTTTTATTTCGATTCTTTCCTTTTCTCTTTGTTTTGTGTGTGTGTGTGTGTGTGTGTGTGTGTGTGTGTGTGTGTGTGTGTGTGTGTGGTGTTCGTGATCAAATGTGTTCAGAAAATGCAAACGTTTTTTTTTCTATAATTTTAAAATATGCTAAGATATATCATGACTTTCCAGGGGTGGATTCTTAGGGAGCATTTCCAAGAGAATTTAACCACAGAAATTTTTTTCTCTCAACGCCTCATATGACTGTAAGTCTGTAAAGCAAGCTTTCAGAAGGCTTGTTAAGAGTATTATGAGACATTTCCCCTGAGTTCCTAAGAGATGTATGGATATATGTGATCACTCCTAGAATTAAGAATGCTGTCAAGATTGGCTCCTCTCCATTTGTTCTTTAATATGGTGAAAGGATTGGGGAGCATAACCATAGGTCTAACACATGACAATGTTTTTAATCTTCTGTCTTAGAGCTTACGTTTTGTGCATTATTGTCAAGTTCTCTTCCATTCATTTTTGGAATCCAGTTGTGACTGAGACAGCTCAGATGTGTGTTGACTGTGAACACTGAATATTGACTATGCTTTTCTAACCACAGCCTTTTCTTATTCTTTGGGTAACAGCGCCCCTTTCTTTGGGGGACCTGCCTTTCCACATGCCTGTGTGACTCTAGCAGGCTTATTAAACACACGACCAAGGGGCTGGGCAAGGGACAGAGACCTGGTGAACCCAGGTCCCATTCCTCCTGCCAGCGATTAGTCTAGTGGAGGAAAGGGCATGCAGTCTGAACCAGGCCAGTCAGAGTCCTTCCCAAAGCTCTTTTGATTTAGACTTGGGAGGAGAAGTTGTCTTTCAGCTCCTTGAAGCTGAAAGGATCTCTGGAGTTACCAGTGGTCACATTTACACATATAAACAAATAAAGCAAGCCGGCTTACTATGGCAGAAACTAAAGCTGTTTTAAGCCAAATAGAAAGAAAGGGAAGAAGAGAGAGTAAGGAGAGAGAGAAAGGGGGGGGGGGGGGGAAAGGAAGGGGACCTTGGACCTCTCAATCACATGAGTCAATGCATTTTTCTTTTCAACTTAACTCCTTTGAGTTTCTGGAGCTAACCATAAAAACAAAGCTAGTTACAGCAATGTCAGGATGGTTTTAGCTGGCGTGCCAGGGAAGTACGTGCTCTTACTGCTTTGGTAGGTGTCTGGGTGCTCAGAGTCAGTGTGAATGACAAGAGACTGTATGTTTTTAAATTTATCAAGTAGTACTGTTCAGACAAGATCTTGAAGAAATACGTAATCTGATGACCTGATGTCACAGGCATAGAAAGCTGAAGTGACTTGCCTGAAAATAAAGCATCAGCTTTGTAGAACAACCAGGACTAAACTTAAGTCCATGTTCTTTTACATTATAAAAAATTTGCCAATTTTGTTTCCATCCCCCCCCAACACAGAAAATAGTAGAATATGGTTCTACGTACTGAGAGGCAGTTTGTGTCGGTGGAGAGAATATTGGGATTTGAGCAGGAAGTCTGAGTTTGAGCCTCAAGTCTGCCATTTCCTTAGGCAAGTTACTTTACCTCATGAGCCTGAATTCCCTTATACAGAAAATGAGACCAGTAGTCTATACACTGTGAACTTCACATGACAATTTCTGTAAAAGCACTTGCAAACTCTTCAACACTATTCAAGAGACATTCTAAAAAGTATTCTCTATCATCATAAATATGTTTTATTTTTGTATTTTGTAAAATGAAGGTATTATAACTCATTTCAGAGGCAGTTACCCCTTTATCCAAATAGGGTAATGATCTTGTATTTTGAAGTAATTATTTCATCTTATTCTCAAACTGAAAAATGCTAGCTGTACTAGTAGCCACAGGGCATGCTTAGCTCTGGGTGCACACTTCAGGATGGCAGTATAAACACATGCCACAACTTATAGGACCACATTCCTGAGGCATGGTCAGTTGACTGAATTCTGTTTAATCAGCAACCGTGGCACACTGATTGACACTTGATCTTTCTTTATAAAAAGGCATTTTTATAAAATAGCTTTCTACTATAACATCAGCATGATAATTATCCTTATAAGGCTATCAGAGATGGTGAGTGCTAGTTGCCAACCTAAATCCTCTCAAAAAATGTGTGCCCATATAGCTAAATGATGTAATTATTTTTAAAAACTTCAAGTTATGTTTGTGTGGAAGAGAAGTAAATTTTTATTACCTTTCCCTAAATGAGTTGCCTTCTTCACAGTAGAATATTCTTCCCCTACTCACTAACATCAAGATTGGCCTTGTGACTTTCTCTGACCAGTGAGATTTGAGCAGAAATGGCATATACCACTTTTAAGAAAAGCTTTAGGAACCGTCAGGTGATTCTGTCCCCTTTCTTTTTCCGTTTGCTATCATGCTATCCCAGACTGGGGATGGTCAGTTAGCCTAAGTCCTAAAACAAAGGGTCAAAGACAGCACTCTGTGAAGAGGTGACAGGAGTGAGAAATACACTTTCATTGATGGTGCCTCTACAATTTCAGGTCTTTTGTTACTGCAGCATATCTTGGCCTAAACTGGCTAACTCAAGTGAACCACTATGCATCCCCAATGACATTTCCTTCTTAGTACAGATGGAGAAAAATGAGGTGGAAGGAAAAACCCACCAAAGAGGAGATTAAAGAAACATGCACTGAGGAAACTTCATTTGTATCAGTAATTTATTGTTGGTCATTCTAGTTCTTCAGTAGATTTTTTTTTAAGATTAGAAAATATGGTTTATTTAGAAATAAATTAGAGAGAGAAAGAGGAGATTTACATCCCCAAGATAGGGGATAAGGCCAAAGATTAAGAAAACTTTGCCTGGCCATAGCTCAAAGAGCACATGGCCACATCATAGCTCAGCAAGGCAATGGCCCTTCAGTTGATTTTTAAGATACAATCAAAGATTTTTAATGATGTTCCTATACATTTCATAGTTTCTAGTAATGAAATAAAGGTATCCAAACCCTACTAAATTGAGAACCTTGATATCAATATATAGACACTCTTTTTTTTAATAATCAATATTTTTTATTATGATATTGTGGGGTACAGTTAAGGGTTAGGTATACAAATACATTTTGTTCAGGCACCTTTGTTGATAAGAGATGTTTCCCTGTCCCCAAACAGATATTTCCTACTGTTAATCCCATCTCCCTCCCCCCACTCATAGTTTCCCACTACTGTCAGTCATTTTCTTTTTTTTTGAGTTGGAGTCTCACTCTGTCACCCAGACTGGAGTGCAGTGGCCGCTCTCGGCCACCACAGCCTCTACCTGCTGGACTCCAGCGATCCTTTGGCCTCAGCCTTTTTTAGTAGCCGGAATCACAGGCATGCACTACCACGCCTGGCTGATTTTTTGATTTATTGTAGAGATGAGGTCTTACTACCTAGGCAGGTCTCAAACCCGCAAGCTCAGGCAATCCACTCACCTCAGCCTCCCAAAGGCGCAGGATTACAGGCTGAGCCACCGAGTCCAGCTAATCATTTTCTTATAGTATTACATTGGATGTTCAAGATCCACTATATGAGTGAGAACATGTGATACTCGGATCTTTGTTTCTGTGAGAGGTCACTCAGTATTAGACTCTAGTTCCATCCAGGTTGCTACAAAATTCATGATTTTGTTCTTTTTTATGGCTGCGTAGTATTCCATCATGTATATGTACCACATTCTTGCTATGTGAATAATGCTGCGATAAATATATGTGCAGGTATCTTTTTTAATAGAGTGATTTGAGTTCTTCAGGATATATTCCCAGTAGGAGGATTGCGGGGTCATATGGAAGGTTGATATTTAGAGCTTTTAGAAATCGCCATACTGCTTTCCACAGAGGTTGCACTAGTTTACACTCCCACCAACAGTGTAGAAGTGTTCCCTTTTCGCCACACCCTCTCCAGCAGCTGTTATTTTTTGAGTTGTTGATAATTGCCATTGTGACTGGAGTTAGGTGGTATCTCAGTGTGGTTTTGATTTGCATCTCCCTGATGATTAGTGAGATTGAACATTTCTTCATGTGTCTGTTGGCTGCTCGAATGTCTTCCTTTGTGAAGTGTCTGTTCATATCTTTTGTCCATTTTATAATGGGGTTGTTTGTTTTTTTTCTTTTCAGCATGTTTGAGTTCCTTGTAGATCCAAGATGTTATGCCTTTGTCAGACCTGGTGTTGGCAAATCCTTTTTCCCATATGCCACAGAGCTTCTAGACTCCCGGAAACTGGGGAGAAGTTAGGGAACCAATACCCGTTAAGAACTCACTGTGGGGAATGTAATAAATGAGGCCTTGGGTTATTGCTGTACAGACACTCTATGTGAAAACAAACCATAATCACACAGTAACATTATGGGCTTTTATTGTATTTCACTAGAAAGTATAAAAGAAATTGCCCTTTGAATCCCTCCACCATACATTTCTTCACTTGTACCACTTTCCTCTCTTTTTTTCCCAAGTACACTTATGCAATATCATCTGGTCATCAAGAATGTCTTCCAAAGTTGTACTCAACAAAAAGCATGCGGGTTCTAATAAACAGTAGATTTAAAATCCAATTTGAATATTTATCAATTTCACATAGAAACCAGGCAATGCATATGATCATACCATCATCTCTTGTTTGTCTCTTATCAAAAGACAGGGGATAAACATATTGTCCCCCCTCAGAAGAAAATGGATTTAAAACATAAAGTACAAAGTTTGCTTCAAATGTCCTCTAAATTGTGCATCTCCAAGAAAACCCACAAATCAAAATAATAAGAATTATGTAAACAATTTTCAATATTACCTAACATTTCTTCATCTCTCTGTCCAGTGGCATAATATCAGCTTGTTACAAATTATGTCTGGTTTATACAATTTAAACACATTCCGTTCTGATTTGTTTATAGATTTTATCAGAGGAAAAAAACATGGAATCATAAAAGAAAAGGAAGCACACCCTCTGAGCTCCTTTGTTGTATTTATATCTTAAGAAATTGTGTCTTTAGTTGCGAATTAAAAATGGGTTGACAGGTTCCCTTAATAATTAATGCTGAAATGAACAACTGTTGCAAGTACAACACATTCCATTTAATGTTAAACAGCATTATATTTACTGCAATTTCACCTTTCATCCTAATGTCAACCTCTAAATCTTTAATGCTTTAATCACACTTCTTTGGTTGCTATCCCTTTTGAGTTTCTCACACCAATGCCCACTGTTTGTGATAAGGTGGGTATTTTATGCTGCGAGGGTTAGTCAGCAGCAATTGTTAATTATTAAGGAAAACAAAATGCAGCTGCTGGAAAATTGTGTTTGTTCCCAGCAGGGCATGTTACCTTTAATCTCGACTGACACCGAGGCAAGTGAAGTCATAAAAGGGAGATAATGCATTTCAAGAACATGGCCCCATAGAAAATTAAAGAATTTCCTATAAAATTAATGAGCCTAATTACCAGATAATGTCTGCATTTGCCTTTCAGTAAGCTATTGGCCTTCTTGATAGAGAAGAGAGCTGGAAAGGGAGGAGGCAGTGGGTTGGGGCCCCAAGGAGGGGCCTTGTTTGGTGGAGCCAGTAGGAAGGGAAAGGAAGTCAAACCATGTGCCACAGAGCTTCTAGACTCCCAGAAACTGGGGAGAAGTTAGGGAACCAATACCTGTTAAGAACGCACTGTGGGGAATGCAATAAATGAGGCCTTGGGTTATTGCTTTACTTATCTGAACCTAAATTTCCTCATCTTAAACTGGGTTATTTGAAGGATTAACTTGACACGTTTTATTTAAAGCTTTTTGTATGCTTGAAATAAAAATAAAAATTTGTTAAAAAGCACTCACTAAATATTATCCAGTAGTCACTGGATTGCCACTACAATCCTGAGAATTGGATACCACGGCCTCTGCGGTCGCTGCCTCCCCATTAGTGTGTGGGGGCACAAATGTGAATTGGGGTCTTCTAGGTACAAAACCTGAACAGAGAGTACATCTTAGAGACATAGATGGGTCATCTCTCTGGCCCCAAAACAGATGCATAATAAGTGAATTTGTCCCCTTTCTTCAACAGGCAATTTCAATTCTAACATAGTATTTCTAGAAACTCAGGTGTGGAAGGTGGCTATGGGGCAGTGTCAAGAGGTAAGAGCCCGAGGAAGAGCCATTCCAGGAAGTGCAGATTCCCACACTCATGATCACCTGCTGCCCATGGCTTGAACATGGCCGGATGACTCATCATCAAAAGCCACATTACCATTCCAACAATGGGTCCAATGTAGTAGGACTAGATAAAGGCAAATCCTAAGCATATTTTGAAGGGTTATTTGGGAGATTGACCAAGCTTCATTCTGCTTCTGGGGAGGAGGCAATTTTACTTGGTTAGATTCTTTGGGATGCCAAAATTGACAGGGATACTCAGAATAGTCAAAGGATAAATAACAGACAAACAAAAAAGCTCTTAACCACTACTTGTTCATAAACCACTTTGAAAATCTGTTGAATCCAGTGGATACTCTGCCAAGAAAAAAATACACATACATGTGTTAAGAATCTCATATAGATTTTGCTTTTGACATGGTGAGTTTTAAGAGTTTAAAGTCTAAGTTAAACAATTTGAAATCAGAATCCAAGGAAGCTGTAGGCCAGAGCAAGTCTTTTTGTCCTATCCTCAACCCATGAGAACCCCCTGAGGATCAGGGTTGACCCTGATGTGCTCAGTGGGCACAGTCAGCTGCCGAGTAGTCACTGGGTACAAGTATTTGCCAACACCAGGTCTGACAAAGGCGTACAGTGTGTGCTCAGAGCTGGTGAACTGATGCTGACTGCCTGGAGATGTCTGGACCAGCCTGCGGGAGAGGCCTCCGTAGAAGCCTTTCAACATTCCACATATGCGAGTCAGATGAATTACTACTGCTAACAATAATATATCTTGGATATAATGTGTCTTATAATGAATATTTTATAAGATTAAGTACATATAAAGGCATTTGTATAGTTTCTCCTGAACTGTACCATGCCATAGTTCAAGAGAAAGATGGAAAAGGGAGAAATGCATTAAAGTTTTCTATTATTTCCTATAATCCTTATAGCAGTCCACAATAATAACTCTGTTTTATAGTTAAGGAAATTCATATCATAAATGTTTAAGAAAAATTTTCTCCCTAATAGCCTAGAGCTGTGTAACACACTTCTCCATGATGCGAAAATTAAATAAATTGCCAAGGCATGAGATTTGGGCAAAATGTTCCTTAATGAAGACATTCCTTACCGACTCGGTGAATGTGTGTCAGTCAAGGGAAAGCTGCTCTGAGCGATTGCACTCCTCAGCTGTAGGCAAATGTTCATGAGATCAAAACCTGTGCAACATCTACAGGACAAGGCTCAGTTGTTAAAACCATGACCAGACTCAGACACATTGGGTTCAAATTCCATTTCCGCCACTTGCAAAGTATGTGACCGAGGACAATTTACTGTGTCTCAGAGTCCAACTGGCTTCACTAATAAGAGGGAAACACACTTGTCATAGGCTGTTGCGTAGATTAAATGAGAGGTGCAAATCAGGTGGATAATGTAGGGCTGCCGCATTGTATACCCTCTGCGTGTATGATAATCTCTTTTGTCATTGGTCATGTATTTATTATGTATCTCCTCTGAGCTCCTTCAGCATTTGTGAAGCGTCAAAATGCTCACTGATGACAAGCCCGTTTCCGGAGTGTTGCCTCTTTCTATTGCATGTTTTCCCATCAGCTCTACACCATGCGTACCACATGTTCCTCCTTGCAATTCTCCTGGCATTCTGCTCAGCACTGGGGGAAGCAGAATTAGAGAAGACAACATGCCTGCCTCGATGACCCCCAATGTTTAGTGAGACAGAAGATCTCACTGATCCGAGGGGCAACCAGGCCCAGGGAAGGAACAAAGGAGAGATAATTATTTTAGCAGAGGAGGGTAAGTGATGGGATGTCTGACACAGGAAGCAAATCATCCTATGCGGACATGGTTGCAGGAAAGAATAGGGAGGAACCCCACAAAGGCATAATAAACTTCGGAAATCTGGTTTGCAGGAGAATCTCCTGAAGGAGAAGAGGACATGAGGAGGGAGAGAGTGTGAGGGAAAAGAAAGAAGAGAAAATGACTCTCAAAGGAAAAGTGAGCATCAGAGAAGAGGAGACCAGGCCCTGAGCCAGAAACTCACAAAGAAAAGTAGCAGGTTTATGGAAAGAATGACTTCCTTTTGGAGCACTCTGGGTTGGTGGTTTCTAAGGGAGCAGAGTGGCCCTTGCTCCTGTATTTCCACTAGACAGGAACTTTGAGGTGTGGACCCCTTTGTTAGCTTCCCAGGGCTGCCGTCACAAAGGACCACACACTTGGAGTTAAAACTACAGAAATCTATTCTCGGCCCATGTCAGAGGCTAGAAGTCTCAAGTCAATGTGTTGGCAGGGCCATGATCCCTTGGAGTTCTAGGGGCAAGTTCTTCCTTGCCTTTTCTTAGTTTATGGAAGTTGCCAGAATCTTCAGTGTTCTTAGGCCTGTGGGCGTGTCACTCCAATCTCTGCTCCATCCACTGGCCATCTCCTTTCCTGTATCCCTGTGTCCAAATTTCCCTTCTTATAAAGGAATTGGCCATTGTATTAAGGTCCATTCTAATCAGGTATGACATTATCATAACTTCATTATATCAGTAAAGCCCCTGTTTACAAATAAGGTCACAATCACAGGTTCCAGGGGATGTGAATTTGGGGTGGAGGGGGACAGCACTCCACCCAGTACAACTATTAACAAGGGTAAAAGAGGCAGCATGCCATTTATGAGGGTGTCGTCAATGGTTGACGGGGAAGTCCTACATGGATCCAAGGAAGCCATACACAGCATCTGCCCAAGACCACCACTGGGAGGCATAGAGACCAGCATAGAGACCAGAAGAAGTGAGCAGCTGCACAGGAGCTTGAAGAGCTCTCAGCCTCCTCAGTACACGTCCCCTGCCCAGATCATATAGTGCTCAGGAAAAGAGGTGACCCAGGGGTCTACATGAATCCCTGGAATAGAAAGGCAGACAGGAAAGGGCTGACCCAAGACACACACCCCACTCGAATGGTGGAGGGTTGAGTTTAAAATTAAATATGGAATGAGGTTGTAAATGAGGCTGAACTACATTTTAATAACTGACGGTGGCTGAAAAGTTCTGAAACCTTCTCAGATGTCATGACAGAAATGAGATTCAACATAGTAAAATGGAAGGCAGTTACTGGAAAACAAAATTCACATCTATACCAATATGCGGATAGAAGTCCCCTCGATAAGCTGATGGCAGGTATTGGTGAGGTGTCTCATTAGGCAGAAATGTCACAATGAAGGCGTAGCCAAAGGTGTCAACAGGATTCCTTGGAAGAAAAGAAGGAAACCTCAACAAGGTGACCTCATCCAGCACGTCTGTCAGGTAGGGCCACGCCTCACGGTAACCACAGAGAGAAATTCACTCCGAATGAACATAAGAAAAGCTCTCATGTTCTGGAAGCCAAGGCAGGCCCCAGAGGACTTGTATTACACTGACCTTCTTCCCGAGGTCTGCCTTCTCCTTGTCTTTTTACCATCTGCAAAGGAATGTAAGTTTTACACTACTATATTCTCTTTTTCTCCTCAAAGCATTTTCTTTCTCTGATCCGGCCATGCCAGTTTCTGACCTAGGCTGTTCATCTTTTTAAAACACCCAGTGTCACTTTTCAAATAGCTTACCCCGGCCCACTGCCAGTCAGCCCCTTTCCCCCAAGGCACCCACTCTATGCAGAGGAGGAGACCAAACGCCTTGCAGGAGAACTGGAGAGTGAAAAGAAATATTTGGCATTGACGAAAATGAGGAAATGGTACTTAGCCACGGTTTCTGGCCCCTCTGGTCTTCTGAGCAGGTATTCCAAGCCTACTGTTTGAACTAGGGTTCACCATAAGGTACATTTTTAAAAGTCTGCTTTTCTAGTAGGATCATGCCAGCTGGAGTTACTTATTTCATTCCTGCACAGTAGGAATCCACAGGCTGCATAAAAATACATTAAGGAATATTTATAAGGTGACAAACAGGACGAAATGTATGGGAGAGAATAACATTGTGCATTGCTCATTACAAACATGATTATTTTGTGTATGTAACGGATGTGTTGTTAAAGCTCAGTGGGTTGTTTGAAGTTTACAAGTTTGTTATGGATTGATTTATTCATGAAATGCTTTGTTTCTATGACAACTTTATTGGTTTGCCTGTGGTCTAAATACATATAGGCATGGCAGGAATTCCACGGTACAAAACAAATTACATACTCCCCCCTGAATCACTTGCTGCCTTTAGGGAGTGTAGCAAAAGGATTTCCAACCAGGGCAGACATCACCATTCCCAGAGCCAGCATTAGAGAGATCACATAATAAGGGGTGGGGTGGGGGAAGTCTTTTTAAAAAGAACAACTTAAAAGTCTCCAATGGCCTCCAACTCTGTAATATAAGGAAAGATGGAAATGAGCAACGAAATGCCCAACATAAGATAAGAGAAATACACTCTATCCACGATGCGTGAGGGTTTTATTTAAGAAAAAAACACTGATCAAAGACCCATATTTTCTGCTATAAATAATACCCCTTGAAGAATACCATTAATATTCACAACAGTTGTGTGACTACAAAAGAAACTGAGAATTGTTGTTTAGAGAAAATAATAATGGATTTGGGAAGATAAAAGGAAAAAGTGGAAGAGAAACAAAGGAGAGAGAAAGATACTGTGGACCAAAGATAATCAAGCAGGGAGTGTCCTGTTGTTATTCAGTGAAAGTTAAGTCAGGGAAATCATGCCTGAGGAGACTCAGACTTTGTGGAAGTGGGAAAAAAGAGAGCACAGTCCAAGTGAAATCCCCCATATTTTCCCAGAAGTGCATACCCAGGTGTGCATGGGAGGAAAAATTAAAATGAGAGAGATGATTTAGAATGAAATTGTTGCTCTTCATAACTGTAAAGCATCGCATGCTACACAATGAAAATCGTCTTAAACATGGTGAATTAGTGGGAATTTCTGTGATAAATACATATAAAGCGAGGTACATTTTCCCCAAATCTCTATTCATATTTTTGTAAAAGCAACTTTAGTTTTTCTGTTCTTATTTTTGTTTTCCAAGACATACTTGGTACATGCTGGCAAATACACAAGGCTGGTTATGGAGTATGTGACCACACGCACAGCCTGGAACTTCCATTCACTATCAGTTCCTGCTCAGGGGATGTGTCTGCCATGTGACTCCACTATCATGACATGGCAGATGAGGTCATAGGTAAACACCTGGCCTGCAAGGACCAACCCATTTACATACCAACAACTAATTCATTTTTTTCCCATAAACGGCATATTTAGAAAATAGTAGGGGAGAGGGTACAAAATGACAGGTCATGTCAAGTGAGGTCTGGGGCAGCCATTATTAGCAAAAACACACCAATGCCATTCTCTAGGGCAGCGGTTCCCCATCTTTATGGCATCAGAGGCTGATTTCCTGGAAGTCAATATTTCCACAGATGGGGCAGGTAGGGGGAAGTGCAGCTCAATCTCACTGCTCATGTTAACCTGTATTTGCAGCTTCTCCCCAGCATCACCACCTCAACTACACCTCAGATCAGTGATAACACAAGCGATGGGGAGCAACTGCAAACATGGATGGAGCTTTGCTACAGACTAGTACGTGGGGCTTGGGGACCCCTGCTCTAGGGAGAAGCAGACACTATGGAATAGATACACACAGAGAAGACCGAGGCCTTGTAGGTCACTCAACATGGAAGAGGAAATGGGGCAGCAGATGCCTCAGTCCCTGGGTCTTGGTGACAACTTCTTTCTCAGAGGATGTCATGCCTTCTCAATACCTTGTTTATTTGAGCTAACCTGAGGCGATTCCTCTCCCTTGCAACTAAAGAGCCTTTATTAAGCTGTGTAATCTTATCTTGTATTTCTAACCATGGTTCATTCACCTTTCCAATTAAAATTTGTTACAAAAAAGAGCAGTATCAACTAGTGCCATGGCGCTGGCACAGATTTCTGTTAACTAACATGAAAGAACAACCGAGGCATGTCCCAGACATTATCAGTGCCTTGCTTGGTTGTAATTTGTGGGATTTCTTGCTGGTCCAGGTGGTCTAACATCAATCAGTTATACAGTTTCAAGCCAATATAGCCGGCAGGGATCTCTATGGCAGCCAAGCAGTGTTGTATTCATTTTACATACTGCACAGTACTTATTAGTCTTCATTTGCCATATTTCATAGTGCCCAGTTCCATAAATTTGGAAGATGAAACACCCTAGAAACCATCTCTTCCAAAAAAAAATTAAAATTAAAATGTGCATAGTTATAGTGTAGAGTTACATTGTATTATTGAATCAATAATCTGTTCACATATAATCACTGTTTCATCCATTGACTTTAGGCCTCAGGGTGTTTACTGTGATATCATGAGGAGCTTGCATGTCAGAGTTCCACGAAGCTGCCACACGTGCCATAGCATGCCATTCACATGCCACCATGTTTCTCTTGAACTGAAACCTCTACCAAATATGAACAAAAATCAGTAAACTTGTTCATAACTGTATCCCACCAAAATCAGTTATATAATTTGACTCAGAAACACAGAAAAAGAATGGGCAGACTGTCAGGTACATTGAATATTAAGTTTTTTCTTGGGAAAATGGAGGTGCTGTGGTCACTCAGATATTCATACATTCTTTTAACCCAGATGGTTTGAGGTGATGTGCAGACCTGGGTCCCTCCCTGAAGATTACCTGTCATCAGGTAAGCCAGATAATACATAAGTAAATAGACAAATCAGTCGGATACTGACAAGAGGTAATAAGTGCTCTGTGGGAAACCAGTGTGGGACCGAGACAGGTAAAGGCAGAGAGGGGAGAGAAATAGCTTTAGATAGAATAGCTAGGAAGTAATTTTAAGCTGAGTCTTGAAGGCTGAGAAGAATTTAGCCATACGATAAGAAAGTGGAGAGGGGCAGAACCACTCAAAAATGGAGGGAAAGCAAAAGGGGGGAGGGGAAGTCTTGTGGCAAGAAAAAGCTTATATGTTTGAAAAAATAATCACAATTATAATATTCACAGCTAACACTATTTTCAGAGCTTTATTTCTATTAGCTCATATGGCTGAGAGAAGACCAATGAGGCTAGCACATAGAGCGTTCTCAAAATAAATGTATTGAACACATAGATTTTAAAAATAACTGCCTGCATCCTGTAGATTCCTAATTACTTGTCCAGGTGATGCAGAATTAAGGTAGGAAAGGACCCTGGCACGTGAATATTGAAACAGACTCTCAGATGACACTGGTGCTCACTTCTACTATTTAAATAATTGTTGCTATGGTAAGTCACTCGCCTATTTTCAAGGTACTGCGTGGGAATGTGTATTGCTTACTTCAAGGTCACAACAAGGAAATTATCTGGATGAAAGTTCCCCGCAATGCAGAACTCGGCCCCATACAACTCTGTGGGCATCATCTTCTCTTCGAATGATGCCATCTGGGGTCCTGGGCCCTGGCCCTGCTGACTCCACTGTCTTCCCACAGAGGTCCTGGAAGACCAAGCAGGTGAGTCCGCCTTCGTTTACCAGCTTACCTGTGAAGGTAAAAAAGAGGAGAAAGTGAGTCTCCTTAGAAAAAGCCCCGGAAAAGCCTTCTGGGGAACACATTCCCCATGAACGTTTTATCTCCCACTCCAGTGCCTGAGCCATTTTGCTAATTTGACATGGGAAGCGCTAATAAGATAAAAAGCTCGGTCCTCATCCCATCAGTGCTCCCTCCACAGCTTTTCTGACCCACATTCTGACCTGATCTCTCCCTTATTCCCCATGGTTTGTATTGTACTGATTAAAGCTTTCATCCTTTTGAAAAGATGTTGGGGGAATTGTCTGGATTTAACTAAAACTTCCAGCTTAAATTACGGTGTGATTTTTAGCAGATCAGAACCCATGTAGTAAGGGCGCTGCGGCAGCCAGCCAGGAGAGAGGCCACTGAGAGCACAGGAAGGGTGTGACCAGGAGAAGCCAGTTAATAGGCAATTACAGCTCCATCGCCTTCCCACCGAGGCAAAGCCCCTTATCTGGACTCACCAATGTGAGCAGGAGAGCCAGTCAGTTGAAATTGCTGTTTGTTTTGCTTGGCTATTTCAGAGTTTTCTTTTTGTTTTGTCATTGCTGCTGTTGTTTTCCAGAATCATCTGCATTTATTCAGAACTCTTATCTGTTAACCTCCTAGCCTCATCCCTGACTGAATTTTTTTAGAATTTCTTTTTCTTAGAAATAGATTTCTCATGATTAGAAACATGCCAGTTTATTTTAGAGAAAAATAATTAAGGGATATGGTTGTATTCACCCTATCACTCTAAGTGAACACATAATCCCTTCTTGCTCTCCCCCACCAGGGTGCAGATCCAGGCTACTGTTCGTTCCTGTTTTAATTACCACAGCCACCTATTTCTTGGCCTTTGTTTCCCATGTTTTCTCCTCCTGGTTCTGTTCCGATTATTTCTGCCAAGTCAATTTTCCTCCTATGCTCGGGACCATGTCAATGTATTCCTTGGATTTGATACAAGCTCCTCTAATATTTATGCTTCAACCTCTGACTCTGTCACCTTCAAAGTGCCTTTCTTTTCTTGGCATCTGGTTTCCTGCCTCTCCATTGACTGAGGCGCCCAATCTTTTTCTCTCCTCCTGTTCCCTAGTCTGATGCCATCTGATGTAGGTGAGAGGCCTGTCCATCTTTATTCCATTTGTCAAGGGGAGAACAGTACTGCCCAAGAGGAGACCAAGAGGCAATCTAGTGACATTTGGCAAAAACGCTCACTCCATGCTCCATGAGTTCAGGGAGTAGGACCACAGGTCATGCAGCTGGTCAGCCCAGAGGTCAGCCAGAGTCCTGCTTCTGTCCAGAACTCTCACTCTTCACCAGTGGTCCCTAGTGTGTCCAAGCATGAGGACCTCTCTGGAGGGTATTTGCGTACCCCTTTTCCCTAGCAAATATCTTAGATTATTGCAATGCATCGAAAGATAGGAATCCAAAATGCTTCCAGGAAAGAAAGAAGCTATTGGGTAGTAGACTGAGGAATAGCTGCTAAGGCATCGGGGACAAAAAAAAAAAAGATAACCTAGAGTTGAGGTCTCTGAGCTTTTCAAATGATAAACCCTACAAATAAGAATATTTTAAAATAGATTCTTTCTCTCTTTATACATATATATGTGTGTCTATACATGTATTTATATATGTAATTATAAGTCTTTTTATTACTTGGCATGCTAAGCAATAACATGCATGTTTTGATAAACAATTAAAACTACATTAAAAGAAAAAGGCATCATTTTAAAATCGAGTAGTCCTATATGGAAACAGGACTGCATGGAAACTACATTTTTATTTTTGAGTAACTAAAGGATAAAGGGTTAGCTTGAATTCAGAAATATTTTAAGATAAATGTATAATGTATTAATCAAATAGCATCTGTCTACATGTGAAAAATAGCATAATGGAGGAAATGTCAATTTTTAGATATATAGTGTCTGATGTCTATAGTGATGATAGCTCGTTAGCTGTGGTGTTTCAGGAACTTCCACTCCAAGCTGTGCTTTCAATCTATTTGGGAGTTTAATAGTTATGCTTGAGTCTAGTTAAGATTAGAAAACACCAAACAGTCAAGTTCTCCATGGCAAGCATGAAACTTCAGCAAAAGACAACATCGATTCTTTGTGGGACCCAGAGGCAGTAGAAGACTCACTTGGGCTAGAGGAGATTTGAAAATTTGAGAAAGGATAAAGACAGGAAGGCACTAAGGAGCCAAGAGGGTAATACCCGAAGAGGGAAGAAACTTGAACCACAGATGCAAAAGGCTCCTGGAAGCCACATTTGAGGGATTAGACTCAGCAGGTACTCGGGCCTGATGCCTTTTCCTGAATACAATTAAAATAATTCCACTTTTTCCCTTTATTTGTATATATAATCTTAATTTTAGTTATTTGGGCAATTTCAGTATAGCTTTTTCTGAGTCAGTGAGATCATTGTCTGCACTCCTCGTTTGGATCAGGTGATCATGGCAGACTTGTCCTAGCAGCGAGATGTGTGGCAGGCCCAATTCTCATTTTCTCCTGGCCCTCTTGCTCAAGCTCAGCCTTTGCCTGCACTCAGCGTCTGGGGGGTTGTTCATCCAGACCCCCAGTTCCAGTTCTGTCTGCACTGAACTTCCACCTTGGGATTCTGACATACTCACTGTCTTTGTAATGTTACTGTCTGTCTTCATATCTTTCAGAACTTGAAAGTCATCATTCAAAGACAATGACAAAAGTGGCTTGATTCTGTATTCAAGTCAAAATTCAGACTTTTTTCAAATTCAGAAAAATTGCTCTAGTATGGAAAAGTTTATATTAATTTTCTCTGAAGCAGTTAAGAGTTACTATTACTCTTAACTTCCTTAAAAGTGCATTTCTTTCTCTCTTTCACTCACTCTCTCTCTCTTTCTTCCCTGTTTTTGTCCAGTCTGTCTTTTTCTCTCTCTCTCTATCTTAGTTTTATGCTCCTCAAGATTTCAACATGAGATATAAGGCACTATCATCTTCTTGCAACTCTGAAAGATTGTTGTGATGGTGGTAACTGTACCTTTCTTAACCAATAGATGTGTAATTAGCAGATAAATTTCTAGGTCAGTTTAATTAACAAGTAAGAAAATAAGCACACCCAGCCTCTATATGTTAGATTTAAATATAAGTTGCTGATAACCCAGACCAATAGATGATCATTTGAAAGCACAACCCAGTGAGCTAAACTTAAAGAAGCATAGAAGTTTCAGAAATTGTTACTATGTTAGCAAAACATTTTCTCCTTGTACATGACCATTATCAACAAAAATGAAGATGAGTACTGTGAAACACAAACCATTTGTGGGCATAGCAGTAAAGTGTTACACTATTATAATTCCGTCAGTTTTCTGCAAAGTGTCGCTAATACTTTACTCTTGGTTTTGATCAACCAGGTCTCTAACAGAAACATCTGTTACGGTGATTACATGTGATACAGTTATGCGGCAGTTAGCACTTTCTGTGCCTGTTGCTTGGGCCTGAAATTCACAGCTCAGACAATCAAAAAGAGAGATGATGTAATATGAGGATATCAAGAAAAAGCTGGAACCCACTGGCATGAGTTGAAATCCCTCAACACAGAATTTAACCATATCTTTACATGTTACTTTTGACTCTGGTGGTGTGACTGACCAGCTGAAGCCAAGGGCCTTCATCATAATGCTACAGACTTGATCCAAGAGTTGAGACACTGGATGAGTGCTTGAGAAAGGTTGAACAGTAGGGGTTTTGCTGCCACCTCAGGCCAAGGTGGCAAATCCACAGATGATCGAACAAGGTGTGTGAGCCACAACATGTTAGCTGCTTCCTTTCTGCCTTCCAGATATCACAAGAATCTCCTCACAGCTTACTCTACCCAGAAACACACACAAAGGCATTCCAGGGCATGTGACCCGGCCTCACCAGGTTGGTAAATGGCAGAGCCACCAGTTTGTGTCAAAGTCATTCTGACCATTACCCTTGCTTTACCTCTACATCCAAGCGAATGAAACTTCTATCAATGTGACCCCAAAACATATCTTGAGTTCATCTTTTCTTTTCCATCCCTGTGTCTTCTACTTTCCAAAAAAGGCTGCCGTTTTCTCTTATCTACACTTCTGCACTCAGTTAATTGCTCTGCCTTCATTCACTGCTGCATTTCTCCAAGCATTCTCTAAAAAACAACCTGCCAAAGCAGGGCACACCCTCTTTAAGATGTATCAAACCTTCTCCTTTTTAATAAAATAAAAGTCAGATTCTGTGGTGTGTTCACTGGACTCCAGTCACACTGGGTTCCTTCTGCTTTATTCCTGAAACACTGGAAGAACATTTCTGCCTCAGACCTTGGCACATGGAGTTCGCTTTAGCTGGAACAGTATTTTCTCAGATTTCTATTACTCTGGCTTCTTTGAATCCTTCGGAAATGCCATGTTACCAGAAAGGCCTTTTCTGCACACGCAGTTGAAATTGGGCATCGCCCTTCAATGCTCCAGCGGTTTTCTTCCCATAGTGCCATGCTTTCTCATTCATAAAATTATTATAATTTTTTAATTATATAGTTATTAATCCACTTTTTCCATATCAGTTTCTGCCCTCCCCCACTAGACTATAAATGTTTACAAGGCCAGGAGCAATGACTTTTCTGTTTGCCACTACATCTACCCAGAGACCAACTCAATACCTGGCAGTGATCAGTCAAGATTGTATGTGGAACGCATGAATGAATGTGGCATTCTTGCATTGAATGAATTTGTGCCAAATAATCAACTTAATTTCACAAGTGAGATAAAACAGAGAAGAGACATTTACAATTGTAATAAGAACAGCAGGGACTATGTTAGAGACTTATGGCATATCCACTAAATGATTATGTTGTATTAAAACAGTGGCTTTTAAAAAATCATATGGAAATAGATTTAACTACTCAGGATGTAATGTTAAATTAAAAACCAGAGTAAAACATATTTAATATGATTATAACCAGTTTGTAAAGAAATACACTAGAAGGAAGGGAAAGAGCACACAGCCTCACGTTAGTGTTGCTTTATCACAAGATTGCGATTGTTTCCTGTCCTGTTTTCTAAATTTTCAGATACAATGAAGGCAACAGCAGAAATGCCTGATTTGTTTTCATATTTAAAGACTATTTTCTAGTAGCAGTTTTAGGTCACAGTAAGATTGAGAGGAAGGAACAGAGAGGCTTCCGTATGCTTTACCCCAACACATGCATGGTCTCCCCCGTTATCTGCAGCCTCACACATTTGTTATAATTTATGAAACGATATTGTTGCATCACAATCACCCAGAGCCTAAATTTTGCTTGAGGGCTAATTCTTGGTGTTGTATTCTATGGCTTTGCACATGTATAATGACACATAGCCCCATTATACTATCATGCAGGTACTGTATTATTACTGCCCTAAAATCCTCCGTGTTCTACCGATTCATGCCCACCCCTCTCCTGACAATCACTGATCTTTTTAATGTATTCACAGTTTTACTTTGCCAGAATGTCATATAGGTGGATTATGTAAAATGTAGTTTTTTTCTGGTTGCTTCTTTCACTTAGTAATAAGCATTTAAGTTTCTTCCATATGTTTCCATGGCTTGATAGAGTATTTCTTTTTAGCTTTGGGTGGTATTTCATTATCTGAATGTATCAGTTTATTTATTCGTTTATACACTGAAAGACATCTCAGTTGCTTCCAAGTTTTGGCAATTGTTAATATAGCTCTGATAAACTTTCGTGTGTAGGTTTTTATGTGGACATATGTTTTCAACTTCTTGGGTATGTTCCAAAGAGTTGAATTGTATGGTAAAAGTATATTTAGTTTTATTAATGTAAGAAACCACCAAATTGACATCCAAAGTGGTTGTACCATTTTGCATTCCCACTAGTAATGAATGAGAGTTCCTGTTGTTCCACGTCTTCATCAACATTTGGTATTGTCCATATTCCAAATTTTGGGCATTCTAATAAGTGTTTAATGGTACCTCATGGTGTTGATTTGCATTTCCTTAATGACATGTAATGTGGAGTATCTTTTCATATGCTTATTTGCCATTTATGCATCTTCTTTAATGAGGTGTCTGTTAAAGTCTTTGCCCCATTTTAAAATTAGGTTGTTTGTTTGGTTATTGTTGAGTTTTAGGAGTTATTTGTATACTTTAGATAATAGTCCTTCATCCCATAAGATTATAGTGGAACTGAAAAATTCTTATTGCCTAGTCACACTGTAGCCATCATGACATCATAGTGTGGTGCTTTATTCTCATATTTGTGGTGTTGCTGGTATAAATAAACTTACTCTTTTGTTAGTCATCTAAAAGTATAGCACATACCACTCAATCACTGACTCACTCAGAGCAACTTCCAGTTCTGCAAGCTTCAGTCATGGCATTCATGGTAAATGTCCTATACAGGCATACCATTTTAATCTTTTATATGGTGTTTTTACTTTTTTATGCTTAGAGATGTTTAGATACTTGCCATTGTGTTGCAATTGCCCATGGTATTTAGTGTAATAACATGTTGGACAAGTTTGTAGTCTCAAAGCAACAGGTTATGCCATATAGCCTACGTGTGTAATAAGCTATACCATATAGGTTTGTAAGTACATTCTGTGATGTTACCACAACAATAGAACACCTAACAATGTATTTCTCTGAACTTATTCTCGTCATCAAGTGATGCCAGACTGTATTTATTCCTAATCTGCAGTTTGTCTTCTCTTTCTCTTGAAATTGTCTTTTACACAGAAGAAGCTTTTACTTTTTTTTTTTTTTTTTTTTTTTGATTTGGAGTCCCACTCTGTCACCCAGGTTGGAGTACAGTGGCATGCTCACGGCCACCCCAGCATCGACCTGCTGGGCTCAGGTGATCCTTCTACTTCAAACTTCCAAGTAGTGGTACTACAGGCACATGCTACCATACCTGGCTAATTTTTTGATATATTGTAGAGACAAGGTCTCACCAAGTAGCTTTTACTTTTAATGAAGTACATCTTATCAGTTATTTCTCTTACAGATCACGCCTTTGGTATTGTTTTTTAAAAAGCCACCATTACACCCAAGATCATCTAGGTTTTTCCCTATGTTGTCTCCTAGGTAGGCATGTTAGAATTTACATTTTATCTTTGGGTCTGGGCTCCATTTTGAGCAATTTTTGTGAAAGATATAAGGTCTATGTCTTGATTCTTTTTTAAAAAATTCTAATTTAATTTTTAAAATTTATTTAATCTTTAAATTTTAATATCCAGTTGTTTCAGCACCATTTGTTGAAAAGAATATTTTTACTACATTGTGTTGTGCTTGCTACTTTGTCAAAGATCAGTTGACTATATTTATGTGGATCTATTTCTGGTCTCCACATTCTGTTTCACTCATCTGATTTCATTTGTCTGCTTTTTTATCACACACTGTCATGATTACTGTAGCTTTATAGTAAGTTTTAAAGTTGGTCATGTCATTCTTCAACTTGTTGTTCTCCTACAATATTGTGCTAGGTATTCTGGGTCTTTTGCTTTTCCAACTTTAGAATCAGCTTACCAGTATTCACAAAATAACTTTATGGGATTTTGATTGGGATTGCTTTGTATCTATACATCAAATTGGGAATTACTGACATCTTGACAATGTTGAGTATTCCTTTCTATGAGCATAAAATATCTCTCCACTAATGTAGCTCATTGATTTCATTCCTCAGAGATTTGTTGTTTTCCTCACACAGATCTTGTACATATTTTGTTAGATTTTTACTTCAGTATTTCAATTTTGGGGATGCCAATGTTAATGGTATTATGTTTTTAATTTCAAATTCCACTTGTTTACCATAGGTATATAGAAAAGCAATTGTTTTTTATATTAACTGTGTACCCTGGAATGTTACTATTTTGGCTTATTAGTTTAAGTAGTTTTTTGCCAAATCTTTTGATTTTCTTCATAGACCATTATGTCATCATGAACAAAGACAGTTTTATTTCGCCCTTCCCAATCTGTATATATTTTCTTGTCTTGTCTTGTCTTGTCTTACTGCATTATCTAGGGCTTCCAGTACAATTTTAAAAAGAAGTGGTAAGAAGGGACATCTTGCCTTATTCCTGATCTTGGTGGGAAAACTTCTAGTTTCTCACCATTAAGTATGAGGTTTATCAAGTTGTGGCAATTCTCCTCTATTCTTAGTTTGTTGAGAAATTTTTATCATGAGCGGGTGCTGAATTTTGTTAAATTATTTTGCTGCATCTACAGATATAATCATGTGATTTTCATTTATAGGCTGTTGTTGTAATGCCTGATTTTTTTTATGTCCTCAATTTACAAAATAATTTCACAAATATTATTTTAAATAAAACTCAGTCATTTTATATGCTTGGCAGTTCCTTACACAAAATCTTCATTTTATAATCAAGAAGCTAAAGCTCACAGAAATTGTTAGCTGCCAAAGTCTAGCAACGACAGTGAAAGAGCTGGTGTAGTAACAAGGCCAGCCTTTTATAATTGCAGTTTCAACATTCTTTATATTTTATTCCACTACCTTTTAGACACTTCCATGTGACAGGGCAATAGAACACTGACAGTATACCCTAGAATGGAGAGGGCAATCCTAATGCTGCTTCCCATCCCCACATTAGATGAGAAATAGCTGATCTATGGTGGTGATCTTTCTGAGCCCAGAGACAACTTAAGATCCTTCCCAACACAAAAATTCAGCAGTCACGACTGATGTAACACATGATGACTATCAAGAATTCAAGGCCACCCAAAAGAGATACAAAGCAGTGCAACTGCATAAAAGAGTTATGACTGAGGTCAAAGATGGTCAAATGTGTTGGGAATGAAAACCAGTAAAGCTGGCCACCAAAAGGTTCAAGAAATAATTATTTGTGCTTCATATGGATACTGGGAATAATAATAAAACTATCAAAATACTGAAATGTAATAGTTGAGATTTACCAAGGAGTGGCCAAGATATTAGTGACTATACATTATGTACAGTGGGAAATAAGTTATATATTATCTGTCATGTGTGCTAAGGTGGAGATAGGTGTTGAAAATCAATGATAAGGAAAATAAGTGCTGTAGAATATAGGAAAATTAAGGATATAGAGAGTTTTTGTAATCTGGAAAACTTTCATTTGGATGTACTAAAACTTAAGACAGACCCTACAAGAGAAGCATTATTCAGACAAGAAAGAAGACATTTTAGGCTAAAGAAATAGCAAGTACTATGGTATAAAGTGTGGATTCTGCACTGTTAATGTAGAAGAAACAAAGAATTCTTAGAATAATGGTCAGAATTTGAGACCTCATAGAACTGAGGAGGAATTTCAGGCACCATCATCATCATTCTTACTCCCATCCCCTCATATTTTGAATAACTCTGAGTGCCAGAGAAGTTATGTTATTTCACAATGAGTACACAGCCAGTTAGAAATTGAATAAATGAGATCACCCAGTTACCTTAACTGTCACTCTCAGACTGATTTTACTCTCCTGCATGACTTTCACCTTTAGTTGAACATGAATGGTGAAAGAAGAGACAGCAAGATAGGAGCAAGATTGCTTAAGCAGATAAGGCGTTTGGATTTTGCTATTTAAGGAACCAAGAAAGAAAACCATTAAACATTTTGGAGCACCATCCTTATATGGTAGAAAGTTTATGTGAAAAAGATGAATGTGACAGTAGTGTGCTGAGAGTTAAGGGTCAAGGGGAGGAGCACCCTGGGGGTGCAGTTGTCCAGGCCTGAAGCAGTGATGATCTTAACTAGAGAGATTGTAAACAGGGGAAAAAGCAGATGTAATGCAAGGAATGCATCCACGGAACTTGGTAATGATGTTAGTCAGAAGAAAGGGGAGTCGGAATCCAAATTAGAGTACATACATACATATATTTATGCTTAGTGTATATACACACTATATATATGTAACGATAAGTGGTCAAAAGCAGCCTGAGTCTATGTGGGTATGAATAGTTAGGAAAATGGTGAATTTGTTTTTGACATGTTTTGTTTGGGGTAAATCTGTGACACTCAAATGCAAACATCCTCAGACAGTAAGAAATGTTGGCTATGCTAAAAGAATAACAAGGTTGAAGATAGATTTGAGATGAATTGAGATCTCTGAAGCAAAATCAAGGAAGACATTAGCAGCAGACCACAGAGAGTGCCTTGGAACAAAATTACATTGAAAGAGCATGGGGGCTTCTAAGTTTAAAAAAAAAAAAAAAAGAGGATGAGTGCTATAAACATTTGGGAGCTCAATAAAAAATGATTTATTTTTCAGCAAGTTACTAGGATAGAGAAAACTATATTATCTTGAGGTAAAACTGCACACTAGAAGGCTCTGCTCTTCATACAGACATTTTATAATTCCAAATGTCTCTTCCATCTGTCACGAAAGTGGGTGGAACATACTGTACCGTCTTAGAAATCTGAGGGCATTTATATAAAAAGTACTTAGGCAAATGGCAATTTCCATCACAGAAGAAACATATGTAAAATTGTATAGTATTCTGCAAGGCTTACGGAGTTTTCCTTTACAGTAAGCTCACTAGATCAGTATTCACAGTCTGCGGGAGGCAAGGGAGCTTCTGAGTCATATCTATGTTAAAGGGCGTCAAGCTTTTTTTGCATCCAGAGGAATGGGGGTCAGAGTTGGCAGTGGGGAGGGGGAAGACCTGGTAATGTTGTTTCTGGGGTGAAAGTTTTGGAAGTGGAGAGGAAAAACCAGTGCAAAGATTTGCCTCCTTGAGGGAAGCTTGAGGACAGAGGAAGGAGCCACTGGGGCACATGGCTCAGGCAGGCAGGACAGGATCCCACAATCCTTCCAGCAGGTCTCTTGACAGAGCTGGGGTTTCCCTTCCAAGTCATCAAATTGAGCTTAAAATCCCAGCGTAACGCAGGTCAATACATGGAGGAGCAAATAGAAAAAAGAAAATGTATTTTGGCTATTTAATTTTTATCTGTTCCTAGTTGGTCATTTATACAATCATGTGTTACATCTGCTGCTTTTGCTTTCATTCCTCTCGAGTTTTAAAAGCATTTCTTGTGGAGTTGTTTTTTAAAAAATTAACTTTGCAAATCTGACCCACTTTTAAATGAAGTTCTCATTTTATTTTTCCCTGGAAACTAAAATTAGATGTTTGGATTTCTTTTTAATAAACACAAACATTCAGTAACGCAGTTTGCACATGAGCAACAACTTCTGTTTGGTATTTGGCATTTTTCCCCTTTCTGATGAATCACATTTGTACAGCTGAATTTAGAAACACTTTACTAGAAACATTGCCAATCTTAATATTACACTTTTAATATTTTTAAAAACCACTGATTTAAAATAGTAGAGAGAAAATATATGACAACTAAAAGTGACACAGGTGAAAGAGCTGGAATCACCCCACATTCTCTTAAACGACAGCAAAGTGGCAGATGGCACACCACGAGGCTTCATTCGCATCTGACGAGCTCTGGATCCTCAGGATGTTCTAAGCACATTTCCATTTATTTCTGGTGGAGTGAGTGTTTAATGAATATTTGTAGAATGAAAGAAAGGGAGGAGGAGATCAATATTGATTACATTTTTAAGGTAGAAATATACAGACTGAGTTTTCCTTTTAAAGACATGAAACTCAAAACAATTAAAGTAAAAGCTTTGTCAGATATAAACCTCGGCATGAAATGTCTCACCTGATGCCAAGTCCAATGTGCTGCCAAATTCAATTCACTTATCTGTGTAAGCAACTGTAATTTTTAGAGGAAAAGCAAAAGCAAAAACAAAAACACCTGTCTTAATGTTTCTTTCTATTCATCCAGTTGTCCTTCAAATGAGCCCACAAAGATGGATTAGCAACTAGCAGTTCTGCGGGGAACTCTGAGACTTTCACGGTTTCACCATGCACCCAACACACCATCGCCTGCGGTGGGACCACACGGCCATGAATGACTGGCCACGGTGTGGGCTCGTTGCTCAGCACTGAAATGGCAGCAGGCGGCTGTTCCTGAAGCTGAGGGCTGAAATGATCTTCACATTTGTCTTGACCCTGTGCCTGCAAATGCGAGATGCAGTGATTGTGTACATGGGTTGTGAAGAGGTACTTCTGGAACTTAACTTTACATTGTTACTGGATGTGATTTATGTATTTATAAGCATAAGTATGTACAAGCTTTGTTTTGAAATCTAGATAGATGATGATGATAGATATATGATAGGAAGATAACAGATACAGAAGGTAGATAGATAGATAATAGGTACATAATAGAGACAGATAATAGGTGAATAGATATATAATAGCTAGGTAGATAGCAGAGATGGATGGAGAGATAGATAGATAATAGTAGATTGGTAGATAGATAGAAAGATAATAGATGATAGAGAACAGAGATAAGCAGATAGATAATAGATTAATAGATCATAGATTGAGATATAGGTAGATAGATGATAGATAACAGAGGGACAATAGATGGATAATAGATAAATAAATAGGTAGATAATAGAGAATAGATATTTAAACTTAGAAAAAGGCTTTACACATTATTTGTTTTGGGGTTACAGCTGTGAATTTGATTTTTAAAGCCAGGTTAGTGTCTAGGTTTGGTGTTTTTCCAGTTTTTAGCAACAGCCATAGAATAGCTTTTGGATTCTCTCACTGGGAGAGCCTCCCAGGAGAGTCTTCAGGAACCTGAAGTCCAGGACCCTTTGGGGCTGCCTATGGAGTGTAGTCCTAGTGTTTCAGCAACTGTGGAGCTGTCATCAGCAAAAGAGGAAGGCCTAGAAGGAAAAAGAATGAATATTCATACAACAAATGCCGCCTAGAGAAGCTGGGAAAATAACTGATAAACCAATATATTTGGCTGAGGTATTACACATGATTGAAAGAAAAAGACATTAAAATCTGGATGGGTGGAAGGCGTTTCAGGAGGAGCTAGTCGCCAGATGGTGAGTAATTATAAAGCTCTCATTCTTTGTATCTATAACTTAGAAAAATGGTCACAATGAATCTCTGGAAAGGATGCTTTTTGTTAGGAGATCTTCAGATAAGGAACTAGTTCATGTGAATGCCAAATCAAAGGTTAAGCAGCACATTTTGGTTTCTTTTTATCTGAAGTCCCAAATTCTTTGAAAATCAGGAAGTAGAAAATGTTATTTCCATAAAAAAAGTCAACCACAGTCATTATTTATGGAGTGACATAGGACGATACGAAAGAGAAGTAAACCAAGATTTTACATAGTGATTCCAGAAGCTTGTTTCCCACCTAGAATTTTGGCCCAAGGCATTTTAAAATTAACTGACTGGGTCAAGGGAAAAGTACCTTTATAGGGGGCACCGGCTGCAACTGATCATAAACATGTCAGTGATGGCATAATAAACTTTCATGTAAAGCCACTAGACCAAGTAACTAGCTTGTGAAAGTTACATTATGCTCAGACCTAGCGTTCACAGGCAAGTAGCACACTGTGGACTTTACTCCCCAGAGGACTAATTCAACCCGGGGTCCATAGGACTCTGTGAAGGGTGTGCATGATGGGTTTCAAAGTTCATATTGCGGCCATTTGGGGAGAATCAAGTCATAATCAAAATGGTACATAACAGTAGATAGTGTTGCAAAATGAGTGACTTAATATGACATCTACAACACCCACCACTGTGAATGCAGCCTAAGTACAGAGAAAATAATGGCCTCCTACCTCCCTCCCCATTACTTTCTCTGGAAAAAGAACTGTGTATTTCTAGAAGAGTGCCAGGTTTTACACAGACGGAGACAGAAGCCTGCAATGGCATGTATGTTTTTCATGGGGTGAAGCAGTATGGGGGGAAGGGAGGATGTCAGAGTCTTGTCACTGCTCTCTGTTCTTTCCCCACACAGGTTGGCAAAGCATGGGACCTGGAGTCTAGAACTTTGAAATGTAGCTCTGCTCAGTTCCTGTATTCTGGGGACTCAGCCCAATGCTACGCTGGGAGCACCTTTTAGGACAGATTTAAATTGCTCTCTGTCCCCATGACTTTTGTGCCTGGAGTTGCACAAAGCCATGATGGCCCTGGGTTCTTTGGCTATGGTCATCAAACTAAAATTCGTCACATTTCTCTGGTCTGTCTGACATCCTCTGCTAGACCATTAGCCTCTGGTAATCCAACCAATTCATTCTAGAAGAGAAGTCTTGCTCCTTTGCTCAAGTCTGGTATTTGCTTCTGGTGTCCTTTTAGCCATTGAATTACTAAGATGATGCTCCACCAGTCACCCAGCTATCGTGTCCTGCCCTGCCTTCTCACTTGGGCTCCTCTGTAGACCATCTTTAGCCTGGAATGTATAAAAGTTTGCTCTTGGCCTCACCCTGATGAATTGGATGGTTGTTTTCTAGAAAAGTCTAAGCATTTATTTTGAATTCCTAAAACATTTTGGAATCAATGTAAGTTCAGCTCTATCAAATTGCAAGTCAGAAGAACTGGGTTTTGACCCTTACTCTGCTGCAAACTTCCCAAATAAGCAAGTTCCATACAATGCTTGGGCTTCAATTTCCTTGTTCACATATGCACTAAATTACCAAAGAGGTTCTTCCCCATTTCCAAAGTTCTCTGATTTTGTGATTACATTCCAAAGGTTAAGAATAGCTGTGCGAGCTAAACTTTCAGCAAAAGGTTTATTTAAGTGACTGTTCCTTAGAGGTGAACAGAAACATTGAAGGAGGTTTCCTCTGAGTGTGTGCAGCCAAATACATGGAAGAGTGACCTGAAATTTTTAGGAACATGATTACAGACGTCACTGTCCTTGGTATTTGGAGAGAGTGCTCCTAACAGTGATTGCTGTGTCTGCAGACAGGAAACTAGAAACAACTAAATGTACTGGAAAATCCTTTTCAAACACACAGAAAGAATGATCTTATTTGCAAAGCTTATCGCTGGAGGTAACTTTTGCTACATTATGAACCACTTGTCCTGTTGCTGACCATCAAGTAAGCCTGAAGCTAATATTTGCAACCACTGCATGATTGGAAATAGTTTCTAAATGTGTCTCAGAGTGAATTTAAAACATATTTTTATTAGAGATGTCACATTCATCTTATTATGGATGGCATTATCACTATTAGTGTTTACCTGTCTTGCTTATAGTCATTGATAATTTTAAGTCTAATTAAGCCAAATGTTGAGACCTAGGTACATAGGAGAATTGCCAGAAACATACCAGCTTCACAGATACCACCGAACACAACAGCACTTTATAAAGTTTTTAGAGTAATTTAAAAAATTACCAAAGTTGAGGTGCTGAGGTCACAGCTGTCAGAGAATTAACAACAATTCTTCCATTTATATAGACCCCCAAAACATGGAAATGTTTTTAGCTTTCTCTTTCTTTTATTCACTTCAATAGGGAAGGCATATCCATCAGTTAAGCCTCACTAACATATTTAATCTTCATATCAACTGTCATTTAGCAATGAGGTATCAGGTGTCCGATAGGTTAAAGAATTTGATCTAAATCACACAGCTAAAAATGCCATAGTTTTTATTCTAATAGAAGTCTTTCATTGGGCACTTTCGCTCATGCCTGTAATCTCAAGGCCAAGGTGAGGGAATTGCTTGGGCTTAAGACCATCCTTGGAAACAGTGAGAGCCTGTCTCCACTTTAAAACTTAACACATTAGCCAGGCATGGTGACTCAAACCTGTAGTGCCAGCTATTAGGAAGGCTGAAGTGGGAGGATCACTTGAGCCCAGGAGAAAGAGTCTGCAGTGAGCCATGATCATGCTACTGCTCTCCAGCCTGGACAGCAAAGTGAGACCCTGACTTATTAAATAGGGGGAGGGGGAGAGAAGTTTTTTTCATATTTTTAAATTTTATTTTAAGGATGTGGAATACAATTCAGGATTAGATATACAAGTGGTTGCCATACAAGTAAAGTTTGGGCCTCTCTTTGAAAAGAAGTATTTCTAAAACTGAGTCTCAACTTACAACTAACCTGTAATTGTCATTTATTCTTCTGCATATTCAATTTTAGAGATCTATTTGACTACAGAAGGGAAACTATAGTAGGTCTTGAGAAAATGGAGGTCAGAGGGACAAAATCCCTGCACCTCAGGAGAGCCCAGCCTCGGGGAGACATTTGGCAAGACGATCTTCTCCACATGTGTTGGGTGCCATAAGAAAGGGCAGCACAGCCAACCAGGGAAGCATCTAGGAGGACGCTGAAGGATACACCAAGTGGAGCCTTCAAGGGCTGAGAAAATATCAGCCTGGAGTGATGGCAGAAGAGTGGAAGGCATGGAGACCTTGCAGAGCCTGGGGCTTGTGGTCAGCTCTGGGTAAGAAGAGTGAAGGGTGCATGGTGAGAACATGACCCAGAGAAGTAAACAAGGGTCAGACCATGAAGAGCACCAACACAATGCTGACACCTTTGGACATTTTTGTGAAGGCAATGATGAGGTACTGATTGATTTTTATTAGTCTCAACAGTAAGGAGAGTAGTTTTCAGGAGACAGAAAATGAAGACGAGATCAGTTAAGAGCATATGCTAGTCAGTCAGTCAGCAAAATGATTAGATTCTGAAGTCCCTAAGTGGCAAGGAAAATGTGAGGTCATGGGGTTAGGAGAGTGGACACCTGTGATGGATATTAAAAGGTTACAGTGCACAAGACTTGGATACTGGGTGGACATCGGTGAGAGAGGAGGGGAGACAGGAAGAATATATTTACGAATATTTCCAGGTGTCTAATTAGGCAAGGTGGAGAACACAGGTAGAAGAACAGATTTGAAGGTGGTGGCAGCAGGTTCTCTTGTGAGCAAGTTAATATTGAGGTACTTGTGGGATTCCAAAGAGTTCTAAATCTTCATGGGCACAGGAAACAAATGTATTTATTTATTTTTAAAATTTTGTATTTTAAATATATAGGGTACAATTGGGTTTAGGTATACAAATGGTCATTGTATAGGCAAAGTTTGGGACTCACTTTGGTACCCACTTCACCTGGTTTGAGATCAGCTACCTTTATTGATGAAGTGTGCTCCCCTCCTTCTCTGGCAGTTTCCCACAGTTACAGTCTGATACAAATATAGTTCTGACAATCATTTATATATATATATATATGCATAAATTGGGTAGATAAGAAACCAGGGGTAGTTTATTAGTGAGCAGAGAGTCTTCGACACCATCCTGGGACTAAGATGCTCTGCATTTGTTGGAGAAAAGTGAACTGTTAAAGGAGAAAGTGCAGCAATTGCAAGAGCAGACTCCTCTCCAGATCCCAGGACAAAAGCGGTCTGTCCAAAATCCTGCTCACTCCTCTTCTCACCCCTGACCCCATCCCACTGTCTGCACATGTGTGTGGCTGGTGGATAACACACCTGCAGATCTGGTTTCCACTATAACCTTCCTCGGCAATTGCCAGTCTTTGCCACTGTTTGGGCCTAGCGGGTATGTATCCTGGTAGACCTATTGCCCAGGGAGCACAGACCGGAAGAGGAGGCTGGTTTAGTCCTAGAAGCAGGCTCAGAACCACCCGGAGACCCAGGTACATGGAGCATGTTCTGAGGACAGAGCAGGTGTGTCTTTTTGATCCTGAGACTCTTCACACTATTAAGAGGGGTCATCAAAAGGAAGCCCCAAAGAGGGCCCTCTAATGCACAAAGTAAGAGCAAAGAAGTCCCAAATGGTCTGATCTAAGGATACTATTGGGCAAAATAAGCGGGGTGAATGATAGGAAATTTTTTCCAGATCCATAGAAAGAGAAGGTTTCCAGGTATTAATGTAAATTGCTATAGAAGTCTAGCCTATATATGTCAACTAAAAGGTAAAGTTTAAACAAGTATTCATTAGTTAAATGGATATTTAGCAGTAAGTAATTATTAATTTTTCAGGTGTGATCATGATATTATGGTTATGGGAAAAATATTTATTATTTATTAACAAAACATTATTTATGTTAGGGCTTGAGAAACTTTGCTTTATGGTAATCTGGTTGGGGAAGTGAATTAAGTCATAGATGCAACAGGATATGCGGAAGGTTGATAACAAGCGTAGAGTATATTATTCTCTTTATTTTTTCTTTCTTTATGTCAGACAGGTAATGTGCCAACATTGTGACAAAGTGTGAGGAAGTTCCATATTTCACATGGTGTGAAAACTCCACTGACTTGCTTCTGAACTACAAGAGGATCATATTCTCTTTACTTTTAAATATTTTTTAAGGTTAACCATAACAAAAAAATATATACAATGCTCATGGAATTTATCAATTTTTAACCCATTGGTAAATCAGCAAGACAGCATTTTCCATGGAGCATGAAGTGAGTTTTAGAAAGAATGAGAGAGGAGCAAGAAGAGAGCTCAAGGGTGAAGATGTGGCTTTTTTGTGAAAAAGGGAAGTAAGATGGTGGTTGTACAAAATGCAGAGGCAAGGGATGGGATATTCTGATGGGCTATATGCTAAAGTAATAAGAGCAGAGGCAGCCAGAAGTGACAGATGGTAGCCCACCTTCTTCCTCAGGACAATGTCTCTATAGCATTGTTATTCCCTGCCTTCAACTAACTTCATTTCCTGGTTGGGCAGCAGCTGTGAGAGCCAACTTGAGACCTATCAGCAGGGTTTACAACCCTGCTCCCCCAACTGCTATATGTGCAACTTCCTCAAGTCTCTTGAAAAGCAACAATCGCAGTAGCTACCTTTTAGAGTTATTGTGAGGATTGCATTATTTAATACATATGAAACACTATAAGCTGTGACAAGTGATATGTAAGTGCTTGCTCTTGTTATTGGTAGTACTATATTATTATTATTACTGAGCACACTGCTCAAGACAGTAAATACTTTAACTTCTCATCTTTGGCAGCATATGGGGTTGAGAATTAGGCGTACTGTACCAACTCTGCTGTCCTGTGAGCGCTCCATGCCAAACTGCCCACTGAATCATGGTCTTTCCATGGTGGTCCCACCCAGAGTTTCTACTAGAGTTTCCCATTAATTATTCTTCCCTCCCCAAAGAACTGGAGCTTATTCTGCCCTATTTTTGTGCCTTCTAAGGCTCTAACAGGCTCTTAAACTCTAACCCCAGAGGTTTTCAGTCTTATGTCTTATGCCTATAGCACTGGGCTTCTTGTACTGTTGAGTATAGTGACCCTTAGAACCATGGCACTGATATCACTTGATAATCTAAAGGAAAAATGTGTGTGTGTGTGTGTGTGTGTGTGTGTGTGTGAAACATAACTTTCAAGGACAAAATCTGCCACAGTGGGAGATACTGACAAATTCTTATGTAGGATATGTGCTTTATCTAACTGATGTACTTTTTACTGAAATCCAAAAAAAAAAGAAAGGAAAAACAAAGAAAAAAGATCCCCAGCTGGGCATGATGGTATACACCTGTAGTCCTAGCTACTTGAAAGGCTGAGGTGGGACGATCACTTGAACCCTGGAAGTCAAGGCTATAGCGAGCTGTGATTGTGATTGTGCCACTGCACTCCACCCTGAGTGACAGAATAAGACCCCAACTCAAAAAAAAAGAAAGATTAAAAAACAGAAAAAAGAAGTAGTTCATAGGGTTGATATCTGACTTCTATTCCTTCTGAAGTGTTTGGCATAATGTATTATGATATTAGATACCCAGTAAATATTTTGTGCTGATACTTGAACCCATGGAAAATACTTCAATGACAGAAATGCTTCCTGTTCAGAAGGACGACTTATTTCTAAGTATGAAGGTAGTTCTAGAGTGAATAGCAGTTTGCTTTGCGTGGGTCTTTACATCCTAGGAAACACTTTAGTCTTAGACGGACAGTTGGTCATTCTATATCTGACTTACATATTAGATATGCCTATGAAATTATTGTTTTCAAGAAGAGAATTTTTTTTAGGGAAGATGACAGATCACCCATATGAATTTGTCTGTTCCCTCTCCAAAGACCAAAACAAGAAGAAAATGAAAACAAAGGATTTTAAGCATCATCTCACATAGACAAACATAATTACTAAAGGCAGGCAAAATATTCTCCCCAAAAGTTTTAGAAAGTAGATGGAGAAATAATTACCGCTTTAGCAGGGCAAAGGAGGCTCCCATAAGACAAGCTGAGAAGACACAAGCCATGAACCCCTGAAATCATCAGGACTTGGAGGCACTAGGGAAAACAGAGTGGAACAGAGGTGCAGGGCTTCAGATGGGGAAGCGTGGAGAGTCTGTGTGCTGGAGAGTAAAACAGCACGCCTCCTTCTTCTTCACAGCAGACAGCTATCTGATGAGTGATGTACATCCTCTCTGCCCATCAACACTCCCACAAGAGGGAGGCAGTGGATTCTCCAAACAATTGGAATCAAAGATGTCTAAGACATAGGGATACTAGATGTGGTGAGCAGTGGGGTGACATTTCAGACTGACAGAAGGGTCAAACGGAAATCTGCAAATCATCAAGCGACACCTCTGGCATCACATCCTCCATCACTTCAGAAAAACAACAGACAGTCTATCAATTAAGAACCAGACTAAAACAAAGATATGTTCTGACCTGCAAGGACTCAGTGTATCTGCCTCCCATAGCACTTTCTTAGAAAGCTACCAGAATGTATTTTATTCACCTTTACTGGATAAAGGTGCAGGGAAGGCAAAATGACAGCTTTGTGGCATACCTAAAAATTAATCTGCCAATAATATAGGTACAGATTTTAAACATTAAAAATATTAGCATATATATACACAACTAATAAAGATTTTAGTAAAAATATAATTTTTTAACTTTTAATTTTTTTATTTTCAAGATGTGGGGTACAATTCAGGGTTAGGTATACAAACGTTCATTAAACAGGTACCCTTGTTGATGAGGTATGCTCCTCCCTCCCCCATCAGATTAATTTTTAAAAAAGGAAAAAAATGGGATTGACTTTTTAAGATATGTTTTGAACATTTGGGAAAATAGCAGTGATAAATGTATGATAGTTCTGATACAGTAATTGTAAATGTTCCAATGTACATTTTTAGCATAGTATACTTGAAAAATAAGACATTTACTAATTGCAGAAAAAACTGCAAGATAAATGACACGGACTCTTAATTCTTTACTTCTCTCTGCAGTGAGAAATATTTACATAATCAAAATGATGTAAACTATTGTTTTAACTAAAAATTGTTAGAGTGCAAAGTCTAGGGGGGGATGTAGGCGTGTAGGAGAACGAAATCATCATCCTCCAAACAAGAAAAGCACAGATGGCATCCAAAAATAATAAATTAGGTACAATTGTGAGCACAAATAAAATTCCCTTTAAACTTTATAGATAAGAATCAAAAAAGCCCAAATCAGACCAAGTGTGATGGCCAAGATAGGAGGATCACCTGAGCCCAGCAGTTGGATACCAACCTGGGAATGGAGTGAGAACGCATCTCTACAAAAAGTAAAACAAGGAGCTGGGCATGGTGACACATGCTTGTAGTCCCAGCTACTCAGGAAGTGCCACTACACTCCAGCTTGGGTGACAGACTCAGACCCCGACTCAAAAAAAAAAAAAAAAAAAAGAAGAAAAAAATGAAAAGTCCAACCACTGAAGAAAGCTTAGCAGCAGTCAGCTAAATGTAGTTGGGCAGAGTGGGCTCCCAGGGCTTTCAGGCAGAGTGAACCTGGCAGTCATGCCCTTGGAGACCAGGCAGCTTGGAGGTGAGGGGAGACCTATACAGAGAGGTAAAATCCTTGGTAGTTGTAGCAAGCATTTACCAGATGCCCATTTTAGTCCCAGGAGGGTTTAGTGAACATCTAGCAAATCAACAGCATACAACTTGTGGTCTGAGGATCTTGGGAGGTCCTTGCAGCTCTTTTAGGGGGTCCCAGAGGTTGAAGTCATCTTCATAAGTAACACTAAAAAGCTGTTTGCCTTTTACACACACTTTCTCTTACGGTGTGTAGTGACGTGTTCCAGAGGTTACGTAAACTATGATGATGTCATTTCTCTAATGGCCATGTGCATTTTTGTATTTCCTAGAATTTTCTAAGGCAATTATCTTAAGACATAGATGTGTGCATTTTCAAAGAGTAACTCAGTTTGTTATCAGTATTTTAACTGTGCTGTTATAATTTGCACAACTCCATTATCTTGAAACAAACTATTATTTTGAAACTCTGAAGTTTTCCTTGCACCGATGTGGAAATGGAGAACTAAAGAATACTTTCGTGTCTGGTTTTGCATTAGTATTTTTAATTTTCAAAGCTTTTCTAATTTTCTTTAAAATGTTACTATTTTGTAGTGAAATATTTTATTCTAAAACTTGAAAACCTATAATATTTATAACAATATTAGAAAGCTATTGGAGTGTATTTCCAGTTTTCTAATTCTTATATTTTATAATTTTTTTATATTTTTATATTTTATAATTTCTTACATTTTAGGATGAGTCATTGGCTTTAAAAGGGAGATCTGAAGACTTGCTTTCCAACCTATAGCTGAAATCATGAACCCAACACATCAGAGAGTTCTCTGACTCATGGAAGAGAGGATTCTACTCCCAGAAACAGAAAAAGTGTAAATAAGAAATGAAATATGGCAACACCCATCTTTCCCTTGGCTTTATTGATGTTGAATTTTTCCTTGTGGTACCTTATGCAACAGAACTTCTGGAATAATATTGGGTGCTTGTAAAGTTGTGGCATCATTTTGAAACCAATTGATCAGTGCTTAAAAGAAAGGGAATTGAATATTTTATATGCAGGCAAGGTGAACTCTTTAATAACCAAAAAAATCACTCACTACTTTTCACAGAAGAAGTGAAGAATCCCCTAAAGCACATACAGGTTAAGTTGTGTTTCGTGTTGGATGGAGACACCCATACAATTGTTGAAAGACTTGCAATTGCAAAGTCTTGTGCGGTAGACAGTGCCGAACACCTGCTAGATGAAAAGTCAGCAAAAAGAATTATGACACTGTCAAATTCCAACTAGATAGTAATTTGTTGAGTTAGAGACTCCAACTAGATAGCTAGAGACTTAACTGCACATGTGAGGATGGAATTTATAGCTCCTTTGAGAATTGTACTCTTGCCCTATGAGTGGACAATCTTTGGATGTGTTTAGATTGTTGTTTTGCTTGTATATATCTGGCATCAGTACCAACTAACCATCAAAGAACATTTATTTTATTATAAAGGATGCCACTTGTACTGAAATAGAGCTGAAAATTTTTTGTGAGCCTTGTGGCTTATCCTGGAACAAGTCATACTGCCATTTGCACATATTGTGCAGAAGCAACTGTAGGAGAAACTGCCCGCACATCAGCACGAATGAATCCAGCTGCGGAATCACCTGTGCCAGTGCCAAATGTCCTCCGGGTATTCCCATGGAGGCGGGAAGCCATCATTACTTAAGAAGGTCCTGATGTCACTTTTATTAAATAGCAATCTCTGAGCTGTGTATCTTTATATTTTTATCTTTAAAATAATTTATTATTTATTTATCTACTTATTTTATATTTATTTTTTGAGACAGAGATTCACTCTGTCACCCAGGCTGGAGTGCTATGGCACGCTCATAGCTACCACAGCCTTGACCTGCTGGGCTCAGGTAATCCTTCCACCTTAGCCTCCCGAGTAATGGGACTACAGGCATGCGCCACCATGCCTGGATAATTTTTTTATTTATTGTAGAGACGAGGTCTTGTCAAGTTGTCCAGGCTGGTCTCAAACTCCTGGGCTCAAGCAATCCTCCCACCTCAGCCTCCCAAAATGCTGGGATTACAGGTGTGAGCTGCCATGCCTGAACTGTGTATCTTTTTAATACTGTGTGTGTGGACTGAGAGGTGAAGCACTTCAGTTGCTTATCACAGTATGACAATTGTCTCGAGGACAAGCGTTTGTGCGGTTATTGTTTTGTGAGTTGAACTTGCTTTTCTCACAAAAATGCTATTTTTACTCTGAATAAAGATTATGGTCAGATTATAGTTATGCAGAGTTGGTATGTGACACACATTTTTATTAAAAAATTGAAAAAAGTGAACCTGTTACTTCAAGCAAAATATTAATTGTTATAAATGATAAAATTAGAAGTATCAAGTGAATGTTGGAAAACTTCTATTCACTACCATGAGTGTGATAATTTTCTAATACTTAAAGACTTCTCATGTGTATGTATGATACTAATAAGTGCAACATTTTGCTATTGTACAGCGAAATATGTCAACATTTGGAAGATCTAGATAGCTCAGTTATCTAATATTTTCCAGAGGAATACATAATATAAAATCACTAGTGCCTAAAGAATCCTTTCAAAATGCTAGATAGATCAGTGAATTTTAAGATAACAAAATACAAAAAGTTCACTAGTATGTTTTCAGATTCGCCATGCAACCAGCCTTTAAGAAACATTTGTCAAGTTTTGGTGTAGTATCAAAAAAGAATCCCTCAAAAGGCCATTGAAATATTGTGCCGTTTCAAACTGTCTGTGTCTCAGAAACGGGACTTTCTTCCTGTGCTTCAACTAGAACAACACATTGCAATAGACAATGCAGGAGCAGATACGGGAAGCCAGCTACCTTCTGTTAATCCATACCTTAAAGATATTTGCAAAAAATGCAGAGCAATGCTATCCTTGTCACTATTTGCTATGAAAAATAGTTATTTTTCATTCAAAAGTATTTATTTTATAATATGTGATATACTTATTATTTTTAAGTGAATTCATATGTATATATATATATTTAAATTTATCAGTTTCAATTTCTAATATAGTAACTTTCCACAGATATAATCTGCATAAGCAAAAGATTTTAAGGCTCTCAACAATTTTAAGAGTATAAATGACTCCTGAGACCAAATAGTTTAGGAACCACTGCATTAGACTTTATGTCAAGAATATCATGATTGAATTTATTCTGTAAGAGTAGGTTTGTGGAAACCAGAATAGAATTAAGAGATACTATTGAGTCCCTTGCAGTGTCCAGTTAAGAAATGATGGCAAATTAGCTGGATGTCATTGGAGAGAAGTAGATAGATTTAGAAATGTTAAATGACAAATTTAAGATGTGGAGAAGAACTTGATTTGAATTGATAAGGGACACATGATGAGGAATCCGCAGTGTTGGAAAAATAGTCCCAGGTTAATGATGTTTGTAAGACAGTGGACCATCTCCATGGGTAGGAACAAATGAGAACAGGAAGAAAACAAGAATGAGAATGAAGAGAGAGAGACTAGGATTTTTTTTGTGTGTGTGTATTTAATATAGTCAGCTAAATTGTATGAAGTTTCTCCAATAATTTATCTCAGACTAAAATGTACTTGGAAAGCGTCTTGAGTTAACAGATACAGCAATGCAACTTGTAATTCGGTAGATTTTTATATATATATAAAAGACAAAAATTAGCCAGACTCGGTGGCTCAGCCTGTAATCCCACACTTTGGGAGGCTGAGGTGAGTGGATTGCCTGAGCCCGTGTGTTCGAGACCCACCTGGGCAAGCGAGACCTCATCTCTACAATAAATCAAAAACATTAGCCGGGTGTGGTAGTACGTGCCTATAGTTCCAGCTACTTAGAAGGCTGAAGCAGAAGGATCACTGGAGCCCAGCAGGTCGAGGCTGCGGTGGCCGGGGGCGGTCACTGCACTCCAGTCTGGGCAACAGAGTGAAACTCCAACTCAAAAAAAAAAAAAAAAAAAACGCACAAAAATTTTTGAGCACTGAAGCAGGTGGTGAAATTTACTGGTTGGACTTTGCTAACCACGACACATTCTCTCGTTAATTATGAGGCTCTTGTGTCTTCAATGAACTGTTCCTCTCAACTGCTGAGCGTGTGCTCTTTTCAAATCCTGATGCTGAGATCCCATGTAGGTGGGATAATCACTGTGTTATCTTTAGTAATACATTCTGTTACCCTGACCAATTTTTTTTTTAAAGATGACAAATGCACACTGTTAGTAACTTTACCTGGATTTTTGGAAATTATATAAAATATTTCAAAATACAATTATAATATACTATTGATACGTTATTATGATTAGCTGCATTGCTTTGCACCAGAATGACAGTGGGGAGTTGTCACAAAACATTGACAAGATTTGCAACTGTAGCATACGTTTTCTTCTAACAAGTTCAACGTTAATATCAGAGAATCCTTTGTTTATCCTGAGGGCAGCCCGGCAACTTTGTGTTTATGTTATGTGGCTGCATGAGCTTACTGACTTGTTGAAAATTACAAGCTAAACATTAAAGCCTCCCACCTTAAAGAGAGACAAAAAAGAAACTATGCAGGGACTAACAAATAGCCTGCTTAGTAAGTTCCAGACATTCATGGTGGGCAATTGTATGTGAGCAGAATGGAAAAATAAATGGCAAATGCATTCCCCTTAATTTCCAGGGACCGTTCTCCCTGTCGAAGCCCCCTATGTGGATGTGTTTGTACACACACATGAGTTATATGCAGGAACCTTTTTCATTAAGGGTGCGGTGTTTTTCATGCTAGTGCAGCACCTATCTGTCTTCTTTCTGGCAGGGCTGTCTGCTTTTCAGTCAGCATCTGACTAAAGATCAATGAGAGAAAGCTTTTTGAAGGTGCTTTCAGGTCCTGCGACAAGGGAGATGATCAGAAAGCTGCCGTAAGCTTCAGACCCACTTGACAAATTAGGAACTATTTTGGTGCTCCATAAACTGCTGTCACATCAGTTACAAACACTAATTAGAGATACAATGCTTTGATAGTGAAAGTGTCCAGTGCATTAAATACCACTTTTGCTTACTGCAATTAGCTTATGCATTGACTTACACTTTGGACTGTGAGACAGTCAGAGATTAAAATGCATCGACCATTATTAAAAAATTTATAAGGTAAATATGAGCTAACTGTCCAATAGCTTTTTCCTGTTGCCCTCTGACCCTCCCAAATCTTATTTCTCAGTGCTTTTGCACACAATTTTTTTTCAACCAGTTTTCATTTGTCTGGGCTAAATGTCGTTTCTATGAAGGCCAATCATCCAGTATCAATTAATCAAATTCTGCATCCTGAGAATGAGGTGTAGAAGGACACTGCCTCTGGTTTTTATAAGGCAATTAGCCATCGGGTCATTATAGAATCCGGAAGATCTAAACAAAATGAATTTTGTGCTTTCTCAGTGCTGCCCCAGTGATGGGATATTATTGATGAACAGGCATTTACAAATCCATCCTGTTGATTTTTGAAAAACTACTTTAAAGTATTTTTTTAATGGCGTTTCCGTCTTGGTAGCAGGATAAGTCTGCATTTGAAAAAAAAATCTAGCAATAACTGACAGAAGTGGTATGTTTTTAACACAAGAAAAGAGTGGGAAAAAATGTCAGGATTTTGGTGTTGATTATCTCTAGAGTTCCAAGAATACTTTTTTTTTAAAACTGTGTGTGAGAGTGTGTGTGTGTATTTATGTTGAGAGGACATATCTGAAACCTTTTCAAGGATGAAAAAGTACGTGAAATATAAAAACCAACCTATTTAAGATGCATTTCTGAGATGGCGTATGAAGAATTATTTAGAGGACACCCTGGCTTCTGAAACCAACGAATCACTTTTCCTCTCCTTCCCACCCATCACAGCTCCTAGTGAGCGGCTGCATGCAATTGCTCTAGCAGTGTTTGCTCAGGAAGAGATGCTTTCAATAAGAATTTAATAATAACCTGAGGAGGAAGGAGAGACCACACATACAGAGTCGTTCAAAAGTAAAAAGGTCAAATGAAGAGAGATCAACAATCAACCCTACAATTACAGGTTACTATACTTATATCATGGTATACTATCATTATTATGAGTTAGATGGATAGAGTACAAATAGTTATTTTCAAACTATTTCATGTATGTGCCCATACCTTACAAAGAAGAAACTCAGTCATCCATTTTAAATGTCTGAACATCAAATGTTACTTAATTTCATGGAAACAAGCTCTGGGATCCAAGTCTCTCTGTTCTCTTCCCACTTCAATTTATATCAGGGAGGCAGCATATGGCGGAGGACAGCCGGAGGCCTGCAAGTCACCTCTGCAGAGATGGTTTCAATGGCAACCCACTGAAGCTCGGTCTAGAAAACGGATGCAGTAATGCTCATCGCTTCTCTACTTCAAAGAGGGCCGGAGGATTAAAAGCCGGCGCTCCAAATTCAGATTCACATGTTCCTCCAACCCTCAGCAGAATTCTCTGCCATCCCAGCAGAGCCGATCCGAGTGAGAAGTGCCATTAAGGAGGTAGTGGCACACTCAGAGGCGCCCCGAGGGACTCTGGAGAGCTCGGGCAGAGGTTCCGGGCTGGATGCAAACTCAGCCCAGCACTCATAAAGCACGTTGAAATTCTCCAGCGAGAGGCACTACATGGGAACAAATCATTCTTAATTTAAGAGATAAATATGCCATATCCAGAACTAATAATGAAGGGGCTGGAATAAATATAAGGCTATAATGATTATGAGCATTTATCCCCAAGCCCCGGCGCGTTCTCTTAGCGGCAGCTGGAACTGTTAAGACAATTGTCTGCCCTGTGTCACACACAATGCCCGCGGTGTTTGGGGGTCTCTGGTCCCCTAAAACAACAGCAGGCTAAGCAAGACGGCTCAGTTTGCAACAGCCAGACCCTTTTTGGCACCTACAGAAATGTGCCCCTCACCAGCCTCAGCAGTTAGAGAAAGCCCCTGTGACTTTCAACCTGTGCACCTGCCCCACCTGACTCCTCGGCCATGTATTAAGAAGGCAAATTGTGTACACAAGGTCAGGACATGAGAGTTCAATGTCAGAGCTCACACTGTATGCGCCTTTGAGAATAATAAAATCTGCAAGGAGGGGAGAATTCTCCTCTGCTTTTTCACCATTTTGCCATGTAATATTCTTTAAGGAAATTTTTATTTCTTCCTAATGCAAGTTTCAGTTCCAAAAGACACTTGCTGCAAAAGATTGTTTATTCATCGTACTAAGGTTGAAAGTACAAAATGTTTTGAAGAGTAAAATAATGTCTACCCTTAAGTTGGATTTGCCTTGTGAATCCTGTAATATTGCTTGTCTAATATAAATACCGTCCTAATGGGAGTCACTTGGAAGTATATAGAAGATGTCTGTAAGGCAGCGGCATCAGTTCATATTTACATCTACGCACCCATCAGAGTTTGCATCTAGTCTACCTGCCACTTTTGAATCCATTCACTCTACACTACTATCTGTTATTGTTCACCCTTTTCCACTGCTCTGATCAGCGACTGGCTGAAATCCTACGCACTGTCTCTAGAATTTTTCTATTTACAAATTTAACCATCATAGCCAACAACGATGTCTTGAGTCTAATTCTGTTTTTCAGTGCTTTAGTTAGGCTATGCTGGTTCTCAATGAATTGCTTGGTGAAAATGTGTTTGTTTATTCTGGAATCTGCTGGCTATTGATAAAATGGGTTTAGATCTGACAATGGAAATGCCTTCATTTTTTAATGAAATGTTTCATTATTAAAATAACACATCTTTTTTTGTTGCCAATGGGATTTATTGAATTTGGATCATATAGCTTTTATACCCATAAGATTATCAATTGCAATTTCATCTAAGTGTGTTATGTTTACAAGGTGGAGACACAGTTAGGAGGGGTTTAGTATCTTCCTTTTGCTGGCAGAAAGGAGTGGAGAGAGCACAGCTTCTGAGCCAGAGGGCAGGATTTTAATTTGCTTCTCACCACCTGAATGGTTGTAAGCTGCTACCTGAATACTGTGAGTATTCCTTTCTTGCCTTTTTTCAAACAGAGCTACAGTGTGTCTCTTAGACGAATGTTTATGTTATATATGTGTGTATACACACACACACACACAGTTTCAAACAGAGCAATAGTGTGTCTCCTAGAGGAATGTTTAGGTTTTACACACACACACACACACACACACACACACACACACACACACACACACACGTAACATATCACACATAATTCTTATACATCAAAAAATATAATGTATGCCAGTTGAATTCCAATTCATTCTTCCGAAGGTTTCTTTCACTACAGTTTCAGTAAATAGTTCCTCATTGTTGATAAAATATTATTTCTTGACTAGGATTTCCCTCCATCACTAACCCTGACTTTAAAAACATAAGATTAGCAAGGTCCATCAAGTGTTTATCAAATTTAATTTTGAAAAAAAAAAATAGTACCTGAGATTCATGGACTTTTCCATCAAATTTGACTCATTATTTTCTGCTGTGTTCTAAAAAGCAGTTTCCCAGTTTGGATGAGTTCCACTGATGAGGTAAGGAAATCCCCAAATGACAATGGCTTTAAAGAGGCTTGAAGGGGCCTGCAGAGCTCTCCTGGGTCTCTGGGATTCACACCTGTTCCAGCTTCCCCTCTGTGCCCAGAGCCCATGGCTCAGGGTGCACTATACAGTCACCTCTGTGTTCCAAACACTGGGATGGAGGAAGAGGCTGGGGAGGAGAGGAGGAAGGCAGCATGCATGCAATTGTTCGCCTTCATTAATTCATCAAATACTTATTAAGAACCTACTACGCAACAGTAAAGAAATAGATAAAAACATCTGCTCTCAGCCGGGCTCAGTGGCTCAGGCTGTAATCCTCCGCCTTTGGGAGGCTGAGGTGAGTGGATTGCGTGAGCCCGCGGGTTCAAGACCCACCTGGGCAGCGAGACCTCATCTCTACAATAAATTAAAAAAAAAATCAGCCGGGCATGGTAGCGCATGCCTGTAATTCCGGCTACTCGGAAGGTTGAGGCGGAAGGATCGCCGGAGCCCAGCAGTTCAAGGCTGCAGTGGCCGGTAGTGGCCACTGCACTCCAGTCTGGGCGACAGAGTGAGACTCCAACTCAACAAAAAACAAAACAAAAAAAATCTGCTCTCACAAAGCTTCCTTTACGTAATTACCCTTCATGAGAAAAGTTTTCAGAAGCTTCTACCTGACTCTTCTCCAGCTAAGATTCTATAGAAAATAGGAGAGATAAAATATAGAGAACATTCTAGCAGTCTGCATTACAAAATTCATCATAAAAATAGAAATAAATATTTTCACTTTCAAAGTTGATTTTTAAAACTGTGCTTGAACAACGAGTATTGCTAGCATTCAGTCAAACCATTCGGTCAAAATGAATACTTAATATTCATTTATATTTAAAAAGTTGGTTGATATATTTTAAAATTTAGAATATTACAATACTGCATTTATGCTTTTGAAATAAGTGCTCAAGATCAGAATAAATAAAATTAATTCTAAATAAAAAGAAAAATTGACAGGAAAAAGTCACTCAAACTCAAATGGAAATTTAAAATGGGAACGTATTTAATATGCAATACTTTTTTTTTTTTTTTTTTTTTGAGTTGGAGTCTCACTCTGTCGCCCAGACTGGAGTGCAGTGGCCGCTCCCGGCCACCGCAGCCTCGACCTGCTGGGCCCCGACGATCCTTCCGCCTCAGCCTTCCGAGTAGCCGGAATTACAGGCATGCGCTACCACGCCCGGCTGATTTTTTGATTTATTGTAGAGATGAGGTCTTGCTGCCCAGGCGGGTCTCGAACCCGCGGGCTCAGGCAATCCACTCACCTCAGCCTCCCAAAGGCACGGGATTACAGGCTGAGCCACTGAGCCCGGCTTGTAATACTTTTTAATACTGTTTTTTTCAGAGCTGAAATGATACCTTTTGCATATGACCACAGCAAACACAAAGAAGTGTCACATATCTAAACATGATTCCTACCAAAACACCAAATACATTCATCTTGCAGACAAGGAAAAATTGAAGCACAAGTCCCTGAAGCCTTAGTATATTATTACTTTTTTATTATTTATTTCTGTTTTAAATTTACAAATAAAAATTGTACATATTTATTGTATACAACATGATGTCTTGAAATATGTATACATTGTGGATTAGCCAAATCAATCTAATAAACATATGCATTACCTCACATATTTGTGGTAAGAACACTTAACACTTAACACCTACTATCTTAGCAGTTTTCAAGCAACAGTACATTGGTGTTGAATGTAGAAACCAGCTGCACAGTAGGTCTCTTTGGCCCATTCCTTCTGTCTAAATGAAATTTTGTAACCTTGGACTAACATCAGAATCTCCATTTAGGAGAATAAAGATAGATGACAACCTCCTAACAAAAGAGAACACCCTAAGGTAGATTGCAAATAGACATTTTAAAATGCTTAGAAATTATTAAAATATGGATTTTAAAGTAAACATAGTTCAACAGTAAATATAGTTTTCCTGTGCACTATACAAATCCCTAGTAGTTGTATCTGAAGTGACTCATTGTATATAATACCCAGTTTCTGAAAAACCTTCCAGTGCTAGAACTGTTTCCTCTTCTTTTTTCCCTCCCTTTCTCCATTCCTCTCCTCTCTCCTCTTTCTTTTTCTCGCTTTCCAAACTTTCAGTGTAAATTTAAAGCATCTGTCAAGTATAGGGTTTTCAGCATATCCAAGTCTGAGATAAGTTATCACTTCCCAAATTTTGAGTGTCTTGGAGATTTGCTCTGGTAATTCACCTAACTGCCCTTTATATAGCTTTCACCAGAATGAACTGACTATGTTAGGTAAGGAGGCTCCAAAAATTAACAAATAAATGTGTCTCCCTATTTCTCAAATCATAATTTAGATTTTAAAAGCTGACATCCTGCCTCCTTAGTAGTATGGTGTGGCTGAGAGAGAACAGACAGTCAGTTAGAGAGACATTTCCGTTCTGGAGAAGCTTCTGTCTAGCGATATCCCCCAGGGATGTTACTTAACCCCCTTGAACCTCAGTTTCCGCATCTTCAACATGAAAAAATTAGATATGACGGCCGCTATTATGGCTTATAATTCTACAATTCTATTATTCTAATTCAATATCTTACTTGGAAATGTGTTCTTTAATAAAGAACAATTTATATGTGTGTGCATGTAAGAGGAAAGATGTCCTAGTCATGATACTGGATGCTATGACCTCGAGAGCGACCACCCTCTCCAGACTGTCCTTCACAGTCCAGTCTCTGTTGGACTATTCTAACAACACCCCAGCCAATCAAGGAAAGGAGATGCGAGTGTGCCTTATCACACAGAAGAGCAGCAATGACACATCTATAAGTAAGGAGATTGACAATGTCAGAAGATAGAAAATTCTCTGTATAAAATGTGTATATGTTCTTTCTATTCTAGAAAATATTAGATCAACGGTATATTTGGCATTATCATCTCTTCTGTTTTTCTATGCAAAGGAACAAGACCTTCTAAACCAAAGTATAGTATATTTCAAAAACCACATATTTTAGAAAAGCTAAGTGATTTTCAGTCCAGGAAATTCAGCTTTATGGATCTTTAGGTTCCTCCTCCTCCTCCTCCTCCTCCTCCTCCTCCTTCTTCTTCTTCCTTAATTGCACTTTTATTTGGCAAATATATCTTTAACATCATTAAAACATTTTAATCATACTATGGCTGACTATCACATTCTGAGCCAAGGAAACATGCATTTTATATAAAATAAGTTAGCAAATTTTAAATAACTAATTGTGTGTATTTGCATACTATTTTATTATACTTCTTTTTATACTTTGTTTCATATATCAAAGTAAGCCTAAGAACTTATATTACCATCTCACAATTTAATGTTTTATGTGTATATTCTTCACAGTGTCTAACATAATGATTAACATATGATAAATATTAATAAAAAGTCACTAAGATACTGATTTTTCCAAATCATTAATTTTTTTCCTTAAATACATGATATTTTATTTTTTGTACCTGAAAATCAAGAAAGTTAAATGAGAATGTTCATCAAGTCAAATATTTTTCCTCAAATTAAAGGACTTAAACTGTTTTAGCATTGAGAAAACTCACCTGTAATAATAGCTGCTTTTTAGAAGGAAAACATTGGTATTTTAGGTTGAAATGCTGGGAGTGGGCAAAACAGATTGAATGACTTTATCTTAAAAATAAAAACCCAGAAACTCTGAATAACTATCACTATCAGAAATTTTAATGTAGTCATTCCTGCCCAATAAAAAATATTTCATATATGATTAATTGAATATTAATTTATAATAATAATAATAATCCCTATTCAGACCAGTAACTGACATCACATACACAAAAGAAGTTACTAATACAAAGTATGCCCACTACCAGTACAATTACTTACTATTTTTCCAAAATTCCTCAACAATATACAAATAAAGAAAAATTTGAAGGTTCTTTAAAAAGTTTGTAGAAAAATGAAACTGAAAGATATATATAAATTTTTTATTTCTCAGCATAAGCCCCATCAAGTTTAAGATACTTCTGTAAGCAGTGAAACCAGTCCATCTTTAGATTTAGTCCATTCCTGAGGAACTGAGGTCTTGGGAAGTTAACCATTGTCAATGCTGTTTTGTTTTCTGAATTGTTAACCAAAAGTAAAATTCTTTTTTAAAATGGGTGCCCTTTGCACTTTTTTTTTAAGATTAGGAAAGAAGAAGAAGTCAGAAAGAGCCAAGTCGGAAATGTAAGGTAAAAAACTAATGCTTTTTCATCGAAATGTTCACAAAATTGTCCTTGTTTGATGAGAAAAATGAGTTGTGGAAGAGGAGGAGAAGGACGCTCTAGGGAAGATTTCTTGGTGTTTTTCTGCTAAAACTTTGACTAATTTTCATAAAACACTCTTACAATAGTCAAATCTTCTTGTTCTTTGGTTCATTGACCCTTCAGAAAGTCAATAAGAATAATACCCTGAGCATCTCAAATAACGGTAGCCATGACTTTGCTCTTGAAGCATCTGCTTTTGCTTTGATTGAGCAACCTCCATCCTTTGGTAGCCATTGCTTTGATTGTGCTTTGTCTTTAATATCACATAGGAAAGTCATGCTCCATTTCCTGCCTCAATTCTTTTTTTCTTTTTTTTTTTTGAGTTGGAGTCTCACTCTGCCACCCAGACTGGAGTGCAGTGGCCGCTCCCGGCCACCGCAGCCTCAACCTGCTGGGCTCCGGCGATCCATCCGCCTCAACCTTCCGAGTAGCCGGAATTACAGGCATGTGCTACCACACCCGGCTGATTTTTTGATTTATTGTAGAGATGAGGTCTCGCAGCCCAGGCGGGTCTCGAACTCGCGGGCTCAGGCAATCCACTCACCTCAGCCTCCCAAAGGCGCGGGATTACAGGCTGAGCCACCGAGCCCAGCTATGCCTCAATTCTTTAAATAAATGCTTCTTAGTCTTGATCCCACTTGTTTAAAATTTCCATTGAATGGTCTGCTCTTGTCTGCAGCTGACCTGGGTACAATGGTTTAGGCATGCATTGCGTGGAAGGTTTGTTCAACTTCATTGCTTCAGTCAGAATCTTGTGGGCTGAACCAACTGAGAAATCTGTGGTATTGTCCATTGTGTCTGCTGTTAATTATCAGATCTCTTCAGTTAGGGCATGAACAAGATGATGAGGAGATTCTGATGCTATTGACTTCATCTCATCCCTTCTTAAAATGAGTTATCCATTTATAAACTGCTGATTTCTTTGGGACGTTATCTCCATAAACCTTCATAAAGCATGAGTGATTTCACCATTCTTCTACCCAAGCTTCTCCATAAATTTGATGTTTGTACTTGCTTTAATTTTAGCAAAATTTGTGTTGCTGTGAAGGGGCTTTTTTTAGATTGATATCTTCTCCTTCGTAGTGTCTTAAACTGGATCCTGTTCAGACAGTTGTAACAAGTTAGTATGAGCTTATTTTGTTGCAAAAAATTGAAGGATATGCATAGTTATTTTTCACAATATGCATTTTTCCAGAACTTTTTGAAGATCCTTAGTTGAAGTGAAACAATAAAAAAATAAATAAAACTAATCTACAGGTATTTCTAAATGAGATTACAGCCTAACTAGAAAAATCAAGAGTGTGAGGATGCTATGCATTGATCACATACAGAATAAATATAGAAAACAATAGCTTTCTTGTACACTATCAGTAATCATAGAAACAACAATTAAAAGCTCAGAGAAAAAGAAAATGGTAAATAATTAAGAAATTTAGAAAATTTTTAGAACTAATAAAAATATTGTGAGTTGCAAATTAAAACTTGAGTAAATGCTGAAATGTAATATGTTACTACATGGAAAATTCAGTTACTTATGGAGAAATGCCAGTGCTTCTTTCTCAAATTAACTTACAGAGTCAATGCAATTCCAGTCATAATCTCAATGTTTTATTTGGAATCTAAAAATTGATTTTTGAGATCATTAGGAAGAAAAATGTTTGAGACTAGCCAAGACAAAAAATATTAAGCATATGCATAGTTGGTAGCTGAAGGAAGGGGAAGACAGGAAGAAAGCTGTTACTAGAGATTGAGACACAGAATAAGAAACTTTAAAAATAAAATCTAGTATATGTGATAATATAAAATCAGTATGACAAAAGTTCATTTCTAATCAATGAGAATGGAAGAATTGGTTAGAATATAATTAAACTATTGACTAATTATTGAAATTCAAGAAAAAACTATTGACTAATTATTGAAATTCCAGAAAAAAACCCCAGGAGTTTAAAGATACTTAGTTCATAGGTTAGAGCAAAATAAATTTACTAAGTTGAATGTAAAAAGAAAAAACTAAAATGAAGTAAATGAGAATTTTATAAAGTCTTGGAGATGGGAAGAATTTCAAAAATGTTAAAGGGCGGAACTAACAAAAATATAAATGATAGATTTTACTCAATGAAAAAATAAAACTTTGCAATGTTTAAAAGTATCAAAAAGTAAATTGAACAAGCTGAGCATTATTTGTAATATATTTGACATAAAAATCAAACATAAAGAGTTTTTACAAATAAGTATTTTAAATTAAATGCTATGAATTTGATATATTTTCTATCTTAAATTTATAGGAATACCTAGAAATTATGCTACTCATGTACACATTACTCGTTTTTCAAAAATGTTAACACTTTATTATATTGTTCCAGATTTCTTTATTGTTTATAGTGTGGGATAAAAAGTGTTAAGAGATTCAGGTAAAACTCCAATTCACATAGCACTCACCACAACCTCTTCTGAAACAGTCATTGTGTTGGTGGGTATGCTATCAGCCTCACAATGTTTTTATGTTTTTCTTAATTTGTATACATACCCAAAACTTATACATTTTATTTACTCTTTCTATTAATATGAATGTCAAAACACTGTACACAATAATTATAACTTTCTTCTTTTCAATAATGTGTATGTTTTTGAGTTATTCATATTGACACATGATATAGTTTATTCATTTAAATCATTACACAATAATCTATTGTATTAAAAAACATATTTACCCGTTTTTCTACCAGAGAACAATTAGTGTATGCTCACTTTTTCACCATTACCTACAGAGCTGCCATAATACCGGTCAATTCTCCCTCTGCACAGAAGTAAAATTAGTGGCACGGAAGATGTATAACTTCAGCTTTACTAGCTACTGAAGCCTAAAATAGATGTTCTAAAACAGTTATAAAGGCTTCTGCATCAACTAGCAATGTACAAACTCTTACTTCTGCAAATTCTTATCAATTCTTAGAAATCAGTTTCAACTTTACTGCATTAGGGTTTTAAAACATAATCTATATGACTTTTTTTTTTTTTTTGCATTTACAAATACTATCTTTGGGCCTATAAGGTGGTCACTTTTTGTGTGCTTAAATAGACTAAATATTTTCTAATTCAGGGGTCCCCAACTCCTCCACCACAGACTGATGAGAGGAATGGAGGAATGGTTCACAGCAGGAGATGAGTGGCCTGCCAGTGGGCAAGGGAAGCTTCATCTGTATTTACAGCTTTTTCCCATCACTGGCATGATCATGAACTCTACTCTCTGTCAGATAAGCAGTGGCATTAGATTATCATAGGAGCATGAATCCTACTGTGAACCGTGCATGTGAGGGAACTACGTTGCACGCTTCTTATGGGAATCTAATGCCTGATGATCTGAGGTGGAGCTGAGGCGATGATGCTAGCGCTAGGGAGCAGCTGCAAATACAGAAGAACATTAGCAATGAGGTTGGACTGCACGTACCCCCTCCATCCACCACTCCCATCCGTGGAGAAATTATCTTGCATGAAACAGGTCCCTGATGCCAAAATGTTCGGGGCTTCCTTTTCTAATTATTCCAAGGGAGTTCATCCGTGTCCGTTAGATTAGACTTAACTGTTATGCAAATTCTGTTCAGACTTGTTACTTTTTATGTGCTTGATTTATCCATTTCTGAGTGATGTGAGTTAAAATTTGAGTTGGTATTTTTTAATTATTTGTTGTGATTATGTCAATTTTGATGTTCTATATTTAAGGCTGTATTGTGAGCTTGCCTACAAGCTCAGTACCTTTGTGCCTTTCTGATGAATTTATCTATTTCCCAATGACCTACTTCTTTATTTTTATTAAAGAATTTTGCCTCACATTTTAAAATTTTGTTCATACAAACACAATGGTTTTGTTTTACATTTTCTTATCTTTTTACTTCCATTTCAGTTTTTGAATCTTTTTTTATAATTTTTTCTCAATGGTTTTAGGGGATGCAAATGATTTTTTAACTCCCTACAGGGTACAAAATGCATTGTGCAGTGGCAAATAAGCTGGGCTTTAAGTGTACCCTCCAACCCACCTATGCACATTGTAGCCGATGAATGATTTGTCATCCCTTTCCCCTTCCCTTCCTTCCCCTTCTGAATTGTCATTGTCTATTACACCATTCTATATGCCTTTGCAGTTACTTAGTTTAGCTCTCACTTAGTAAGAACGTGTAGCATTTGAGACCATCATCCCAAGGGGAATAACAGACAGGATTGGGCGCAGGAATGGGAAACCAGTCATTGATTTTCAAATTGTATCTTCTCTTAATCACATAGAGCCGCATATATGTATATACATGTGTAATCTGGCAGTATATATTAACTAGTAAGTTTTTTGAGTTTATGTTAACAGGATTTATGCCTATCATAAGTTGTGATTAGTTACAATACTCCTTTTTTTTTTCCCTATTTCTTTCCTTTCCATATCTTAGATCAATGATATTTCTCTGATCCCTTTCCCCAATTTTACTGGTATGGAAGATCTGCATACAACTTCTATTTTTTTCAGCCATTACTCTTAATGTTTTTACATATGTATTTGATATGGCTAAAGACAAAGCTAATCCTTTATGTACTTCCTTATAATGCAAGTCTTCCTCACTCCCATCTTTCATGTCATTATTGCCTAATAACTTAGATATGTTTTGTTTTTTAAGGACTCCGATTAATTATCATCATTAGTAGTAGTATTGATTTTTATAGTCAATACCAATTTAGATTTATTTATATATGTGCCAATTATTTGCTCAACAATGCCTCTTACTCACTCCTTCCCTCCTTGTTCAACTTCTTTCTTAATGAAGAATGTACTTTAGAATTCTTCTAGTAGGTTCACTGAGTGGCACTTTGTTGTTGTGTCCCTAAAATGCCATTTTGAATTTATTCTTGAAGGATAGTTTGTATAGTTTTATATTTCTATGCTGACAGCATTTTTCACTTTAACACTTTGAAGTTGCAACTGGACTAAATGTCCCTGCTTCTAAACTTGAGGTTGAAAGTCTGTTTTTAGTCTAATTGTTGGTTCTTAAAATTAATTGGCATTTTTATGATTATGAGCATTCCTATTTTTTATGCTATTCACCTTACTATGATATGCCTAGGTATGGGTTACATTATTATTATTGTTATTATTATTGTTCCTGGAATAATAGGTTTGGAGTCCTGGAGACACATTGCTTTCATTAATTCTGAAAAATTCTGAACAATTTTTAAATTACCTTCTGGAATTCTTATTAGTACACATTGAAAGCACTCCCTGTCTCTCTATCTTTCTTTAACTGAATTGTGGTTTCTTATCCAGCTCGATTTCTCTTCCAGCTCGATTTTTCTCAGTCTTTGGTAATCTCTAACCTGCTTTTTAAATCATCCATTAAGTTTTTAATTTGAAGGATTTTTTTTCCAATTTTTAGAATGTGTGTTTGATACCTTTTCAGAACTGCATTTATTTTTGGTTTTGTTTTTAAATCAGTCTCCTTCTTCTTTTGTTTTCTATAACTTAAGCTATCACATTAATAATTGTTAATGTTGCTTTAAGTTCCTTTAGCAGCATTATTCTATTATCTCAAGCTTTGCAGGAGTTAATTCTCTGATTGTCTAAATCTTATTCATGGTGGATTGTTTCATTAAGTGTTTTGTCATTTTTTTATACTATCTTATCTTATACAAAGCATGTTGTTATTATGGGAATTCTATGCATCATCGTTTTTTGAAGTGTCTCCTTAGAGAGCTTTGCACTTGATTCCAACAGAAACTAAGTTGTATCAGTGACCAGAGTCCAATTCCCATGTTTATTTCTCAGCATGGGTTTTAGAAAACATACAAATAGTGTAAAATTGGCCTCCAGATTTTTTAAATTAAAGGCACAGACTTTAGATGTTGAATTCTCAAAGGAGCTGCTTTGTACTCCCCAGAATCAAGGCATGGCCTAGGTTAAGGGTTCCCTTTTGCACCCAGTCTGATTCCCCAGGAAGTCCCTAGATGCCAAGTGGGTGGCAGGGCTGCATCCCGGACACGGTCACCATAATATCTGACCTGCTGTTGCATCCACAGGCAGGGCCATCACTCTGCTGTAGCTCCCTCATTGTTTCCGGTGTGTGGGGCTTCCCTTTCTTGGATGCTTGAGAGGTTCAGCCATTCTTATTATTCATTTATCATTTTATCATGAATATGAAGGTGGAAGTTTTCCAAATCCTGTATAAACAACCATTTTATAGTGCTAGAAATCTGAGGCCTTTCAGATTAAATAAGAAAATAAGCAAAGGGTATCAGTGGCAACTCACTAATGATCAGTATACATGCTAATGAAAATGGAAAATATTCAATGTCATTATTAATTGTGAGATAAGTAAAGAGAACTTAAATAAAAACAGATTAGAATATCATGTGTACACTCATCAAAAATAGAAAAATCACAAAGAATGGTAAAGTAAAAATATACAGAGCACTCTTCTATGATGCATAATTTCTATACTCTTAGATCATGCACAATGTTTGAAGAACACTTGGTTATATATATATAAGATGGTTAAAATGTGAATGTAGTTGTAAAGAATGATTTCAGGTCTAAGAGATTTTTCCTTAAGAAAATAATTAAATGCACCTATAAAATTTTTATTGGAACCCAATTTGTAAAGGCATGTAAAAAATCCTTATGTAACCAGTTTGGAAGAATTGGTCATCTAAATAATTTATGATGCATTTAAATAATGGTGCAATGAGCAGCTATTAAAAACAGAATTATAGAAGAATAGGTATTTACATGCAAAAGTATTTATAGTACCATACTAATTAAAACACAAAAAAGCAGGCACTATGCAGTATGTGCTCAGATGTGTAAGACATTTACAGATATAATTGCATGTGAAAAAAGACTGAAAATATATATACTAAAAACGTAAACTTCCTAAAATTGATGTTAGTTATATAGTAAGAAAACAGAAATTAAAAATGTTATTTTTTACGAACACTTTTAGTCATATCAGTAAACTATTGTGAAGCTACAGAAACATCTTATGAGTCTCCAAGAATATTCACGTCGTCATTTCACTGACCCTTCACCATGCAGACTGTAGATTAAAGAAAGCACCCATGGTTTTATTCATTCTTATGATAAAAATCAAAAGCTTGTAATAAGTGTTTAATAAAAGCATGTGTAACTTAGTAAATAAATATATCAAACTAATGAGTAAACAAAATTGTAAAATGATATTATTGCCAACTTCCTGTAGAATAGTGATAATTGAAAAAGCAAAATGAAATGAATCACTGAATTTAAGTTCACCATCATAGCAACATTCTAAAAAGTGGATGAAATATTTCAGAAATTGACATTTTCAAGGAAAAGTAATATTTTCAAAGAAGTAATATTTTCAAAGAAGTAATATTTTCAAAGAAGTAATATTTTACATATAGTGGTTAACTGTATGTATGTGACTTACATTTCTTCAGGCTATTAATAAAACCAGAATGTACATTTTGACTTAGTTTAAGAAGAATTTCAATGTATTGGTAATAGCCAATCCCCCTATAATCTATTTCAAACAAAGAAATAAGCCATCCCCCAAATAAGCCATCCCCCTATAATCTATTTCAAACAAAGAATTGAGTTGGATTTCTTCTGCTAATGGTTCTTGGGCTTATAAAGACATAAGCAACTCATGGGAAAGGGAAGAGTGGGAACAGTTTCCATGCATTCAATAATATACTTCCCTTCCTAGTCTTGCTAAGCTTCATCACAAATGGGTGTCTAAAGGGGTTCTAAATCTCTGTTAAAGTGCTGACTCCGTATATAAAAGCAGTCATAAAAAAAATCTGACAAAATAGAAAGAGCTTCAAGAAGCAAACTGTGCACTGAGAGTGTGACAATGTAAGGCTTGCATGCAAGCACAGAAGTGACTTCTGTTCTGCTTTTGGAATGTCATTCCACTCTAGAAGTCAAGCAAGTCATGCTGATAGATGCCTGGTACAATATTACCCTCATATTTTAAAAACGGAATCAATATTCAGTAGCATAACACTTATGAAAAGGGTAAACCTTGGATTTAAAAAGTATGAGTGACCTTGAAGAAAACACAGAATTTTACTAGGATTTTTACATTAAGTTATTCTAAACCTCTTCTAAGTATCATAGAGAACAAATCCATAATTCAGGCCAAAGTGTCATAATAATCTAAAGATAATTATACTATCAGAATCTGGTATAAAGTTCTGTTGTTTGAATGGTGTATATTTTTAATCAGTCCAAAATCTCTGATTTGGGGATTTAATACCAGTGATTGCTGTTAATTTCTTCAGATTAGTACTCATTATGAAATTCATATTTTTATATGAGTTTTTCTTCCCTTCATAAAATCTTATCCCGAGACAGCTAAAATCCTTCTGAGATTCCAAACAGTCAAACCTGGGCTCATAATGCAGAGATAAAACACTCTTTATAGCAGCATTCATTAAAGTACTAGACAGAGCGCAAAAAGCAACCATAGGGCCTTTCCCCTAAAAGCTTTTAATACAACTCTTTCCAAGAGCCATTAAACCAGCCCAGTGCTAAAGCTTCTGGCCATCCCTATCTATTGATCCGCATCACTATAGAGCCCCCTACTCTGCCCATCTTAAGTCTTAGCTAATTTACTTCTGATGAATAGTCCACAGAAAAGTCATGGGTACAAAAGCAGCCAGTCCAAATCCAAACTCTAAGTGAAGCAATTGTCAGGTGTGGCCCTTCTGTACTTGATAAGTCCTTGCAAACATAAAAATTTTGCAAAGCTCTTTCCCTTAATTTTATTACTTATATTGAGTCGGGGTCTCATTCTGTTGTTCAGGCTGGAGTGCAGTAGCACGATCATGACTCACTGTAGCCTCGACTTCCTGGGCTCACACGAACCTCCTGCCTCAGCCTCCCACATAGCTGGGATTACAGGTGCACACTACCATGCCCAGCTAATTTTTTTCTTTCTTTTCTTTTCTTTTCTTTTTTTGTAGAGACGAGCTCTCACTATATTGCCCCATCTGGTCCCGAACTCCTGGTCTCTAGCGATCCTCTCGTTGGCCTCCCAAAGTGCTGGGATTACAGGTGTAAACTGCAGCCCCCAATTCCTCTTTCCCTTAATTTTCATTTTACTTGCCCACACAGGCCCTGTTAATAGGTAGCATTTATTGAATGTGCATTATGCATCTGCACTAGGATAAGTGTTTTACGCATTACTGTTTAATCCTTTTACAGCATGATGGGTCTTTATCTGCATTTTGCAGATGAGGGAAATCAGGCTCAGAGACTTTAAGTAACTTTCCAGAATTGCAAAGTAAATAGCAGAGCCACTGTTTGAAAAAGCTGTGCAGTGAATTCTTCCATTTCCTTCATTTGCGTTTCATGTGGTGTCACCCTGTTCTAGGACCCCCGGTGAACAAAGTGGATGCGCTCTCAGTGACCCTGCTGCTTCCAGCTCAGTGGGGACAAAACCGCACAAGCGAATGGAAAATGGACGGCAAGTTGTGACAGTTACCATGGGGAACACAGTATGTAAAGAATGCTATTCTTATTGCAGCATTCATGATTGCAAATCCATTTGTTCATATTTATGTGGTGCATTTATGTCACACTTCAATGAGGTATACCCATAAAAGGATGTTTGTCATTTCCTTCCAATCAACACGATAACTCACAGAACTCTTAATTTGGAAGAGCAGACGTTCTTTGGAATTGATTCCCTCTGTCCACAGGATGACCCTACATTCTGAACCATGCGGTCTTGATGATGATGCTGGTCTCAGTGTCCCTCCTACTTTGGTAATTTGTGTTCTAAAAAGTGTTACAGTCTGGGCAATAAATGTGTAGATCTCTTGACTTACACTATGTAGAAAGTTGCTTTAAATGTGTTTTGGAAAAAATAGCAGTGACCTGAAACATGCAATGGTGCCCTGCACTCTTATAGGATCGATCTTTACACACTCGATTTCATTGAATCTTCCTCAGAGCACCTCATTGAAGTCACAATTGCTGCAAGTGTCTTGATGCTACTGTATACACTGTATAAATTTAGACATCCTCCCTCTCCACTTCATTATTTTTCAAATATTGATTGAACCTCCTCTTAGTGCCAGACAAACAAAGTGCTAGCATATAGCGGAGGACAATGATAGGAGTTTTTTTCTACCTTCATGGAGTTTGCAGTCTAGTAGAGAAAGCAGACAAAAACAAGTGAACAGAAATAAAATAAATACAAATTGTTTTAAGTGCTATCACATTTAAGTAAAACAGAGTCTACTATTGAGTTGATGCTTAAGTTCATAACATTTTTCACTTGCCCATGGAGTGCAAATGTCTCCTAGTAGGTGACAGGTAACAGTTCACATATATCAGTTCTTGAGTTGGCTGATGTGGGTCATCGTGGATTAACACGTTGAAACAGTCTTCATCAGAGCCAGATGGTCTTCCTGAATGTGGACAGTCTCTCGGGTCAAAGTGGCCCTCTGTGAAAGACATAAACCATCTTCTTGCCAGGCCTCCCCAATGGCATCTCCCCTGACATGGCACCAGTGTCTCAAGTCGCCTCCGCTGCCTTCACTCCTCTGTTAAACTCCAACAGAAGAACATGTCAGAAGTGCTTACTTTTTTTCACTTGACACTACATCTTCTTTAGCCCACAAGTAGCACTTACTTTCTTCAAATCTACAAAATGCAAGGTGTATTCATCAGCACAACATCACTCAAATAACAAGTGATAAAGAATAGACAGACTCCCAACACCACAGCGCTATCATGCCAAGCACAAACATTACGAACTTATATATCAGTCCAATACCTACCTTGTGTGTTATCTTGTTCCAGTATCCCAACATTGTCAGGGAAACTTCTAAATACAAACTTGACAATGTTACTTTTAATTTAAATTTATTTGAGGTCTCCTTAAAATCATCAACATAGTCTATATTATGCATGTCACTTAATGCTTTATTCTCTGTTCTACAGGCACAAAAACACAGTAAAAATGTTTAAACGAGTGAGAATGCAACCCTCACATCTCTCCATGTTGTTGAAGTATCACTCTTCCTTGAGGAAAAGATATGCCTTAGAGATGTGCAACCATCACACACACACACACACACACACACACACACATAATTGCACCAATGCCAACACAGATATTGACTATCAGTAAATTAATGTTTATCTTAATTTTTAAATAAAAATATTTTCTTTTTTTTTTTTTTTTTTTAGTTGAGGTCTCACTCCATCACCTAAGCTAGAATGAAGTAGCATGCTCACGGCCACCCCAACATCAACCTGCTGGGCTCAGGTGACCCTTCTGCCTCAGCCTTCCAAGTAGCCAAAACTACAGGTGCGTGCTATCACACCTGGCTAATTTTTTGATTTATTGTAGAGATGAGGTCTCGCCAAATTGCCTGGTCTGGTCTCGAACCCGTGGGCTCAGGCAATCCTCTCACCTTGGCCTCCCAAAGTGCTGGGATTACAGGCTTGAGCCACAGTGTCCAGTCAGAAAATTTTTTTCCCAATGAATAGCTTGTACAACCCATGATACACTTGGCTTTGGAGACCTCTAGGAAGAATTTTATTCCCTGAGACTGTGGAGATCTGAGAACAAAAGCTATGGCATTCACTTTCATGGTCCCAGTCCCTGAGTGTCTAGCATGTGACCTTGCTGAAACTCAGGAGGTCATCGCTTTTTGTAGACTTCTAAATGAAGAAGTCTGCCAATCACTGCCAATACGGAGTGCCAGAACTTGCAATACTTGTGCAGGGCAGACCATACAGAACCAAGTACCAACATCTTCCTGGCATGTTTGAGCATAACAAAACCACACTGCTACTAGGGGCTTGTAGGGAAGTGATACATCTTTATCTTAGGCTATCATCATTTGAGTGTTTAGTTTTTAAAAACTCTTACGCAAAAGATGAGATGCTATTTCAGAACAGTGAGTCCCAGGAAAAGGACTTTTAAAGTTACGGTAAGGGATGTTTCACACTCATCAGCATTAACTACACAAAATACTGGTGATACCCTGGCCCAGTTGACCAAGTGCTGAAAGTTCCTGGGGGTATTACAGGTGCTTATACATGATGAGTCCTCCCTTTTGGGATCCACTAACAAAGTAAAGAGAATGTAATCAATGCTTTTTGCATCTCAAAAGAAAAAGAGGAGTTGCCTTTTAAAGGGTATTACAATGAACAAGAAACACTAATACCAGGACAAAGATATATATAAAAGCACACTTATGCAGCAAAAAGATTAGTGCATTTTACTAGGATCAATAGATATAAAACTTTCTTCTTTTGTGGTTAGGAAATTGATCATTACCTTAAGAAAAGAACATATATATGTGCATCACAGGAAACTTTAAAAAATAAATACAGAGGCAAGAGAGACTACACTGTGCCAACCTGGGAGGTAGGAAGGGAAGCTCAGCGGAGTAACTGAGCATAACGTTAGCTGACGAAGTGTGCATTTAGTACTTACCCTCCCCTGCAAGGCTGTGATCCACACATGGCCTTTTGCAAGCATCCTTCACCTGCTGCAGGGATGGTGGTGGAGAGGGTATCGGAGAGGGAAGGGGCAACCCAGGAATATGCAGCGAGCTGCTGATTATCCATGTGACCGAGATGAGTCATTCTACAGGCTGATTCAAAAACCAATGTAGGCTTAACCTTATTGTCTTTGTACATAAATTTGAATATATGGCTTAGTCTGAGGTTCTGAATATTCCACAAGGTTAAAACAAAATAATAAAGTGACATCATTATATCTTAAAAGAGAATGCTGTAAAATGGCTGTGTCTTCCTGCTCAGAACTCTTCCCAGGCAAGATATCTAACCTATGAAACACTTTCATTTGTATGGACTGCATATTTCTTAAATTGGGGACACGTCATTAAGACTGCAGGTAGTTAGAATGAACTAGATAGAGTCTATATTTCTCTGTATTTTTTTCATGCAGAGAGGAAATAAAATGTAGAAGCTTTGTGTTCGTCTGACCTGATTGGTCTCATAGTCCACCTACTAGGAAATAGGTGGGCAGGAGTGTCTAAATGTAGCCTTGTGTGGTAAACTTTGTGCGAAGCTATAGTGTAAGTGCTCCCTTTAAGGGATGCTCCACATTTTGGGGTTAGCATGCACATTTTTCTAGTCTTCCAGTGCCCTTCTCTGCTCTTTTTGGGATTTGAATGATGTGTGAAGCACTGGTGAGGGTAAGAAAGATGTAAAATGGATGACCCCACTCATCTCAGTCCAAGACAAGCCAATGTAGGCAGCCCTATGTTCCAGATGCCTGCTGAGATGGTCGAGCACCATCTTGACACTTCTGCAACTTCTGATGCCATGTTCTGTTATTCTATTTGTGATCCATGTTTTTCTCTCAGGCGGCTGAGATTCCATTATATTCCCTCTTGATCTGGCACCTTAGTTCCGGAAGATTCTGTTGACTCCTTGTAACATCTGTCATAGCCTCTATTCATCTTCTTACTCAAAATTCTCATCCCAAATTCTCTGTAGCAGAATTGATCACCTGCTGCTTGCCTTGGCATACTTCCGGGAGAACCACCAGCCCCGTCACACCTTCCTCACGGGTCCTGTAGACCCATCTGAACCTATCCTTTTCTTACAAAAACTAAGAGCTAAGTCTGGCTCTGTCTACCCTCACATACTGCTTGTGACATTTACCTTGGTTTAATTATTCTCGAGTTTTGTCTAGAAACACCTTGGAGGCCATTCCACTCAGAGCAAAATCCTTGCCCAGGACATACATCATACCAGCCAGTAGACACAGTCAAGTGGCAGGAACATGCCTCCTCCTTTTTCTGCATTCTCAACAGTACGTGAGTTTATCTCACTGGGGGAAGCTAATTCACATTCAGAACTTTAGCTACAACAAAGTCTGGGAATGATGCATTTTAGCCTTCTAGCTTCTGCATTCCAGGAAGACAAATTAAAGAGTGAGTGAAACCACCACACCCATTTCAAGGAAGCCCATAGTCCCTCTCCCTTTTGTAATTTCACATGGATTTATGTCGAGCAAGAGGTCTGCGTGCTCTGAGGAATTTTCTGGACATCCTCGTAGAAATCTAAGTCTCATATCCCTCGCACCTCCATAAATGTTCATTTTTGTAAAAATAAAGGACCTGAGTGATAGTGTCACTTCCCTAGGAGAGTGTGCCAAAATGCCACCACATCTTCTCTGTCATGGTACCTGCAATTGTGTGCAAAGGAGAAAAGGGCAGCCTTGGCAAATTCCAGGGTTCCCTCTTTCTGTTTCCTCTCGTGCTCCTTTTTCTTTAGGGAGTAGTTTACCCTTTTATTGAAAACCCTAATAAGAAAGCTTGAGCTTGGAATTTTGCTCAGCAAGGCCTTCATGTGATGGAGCCCCAAGAGGATTTTGAATCTTGTACCATTTTACCTCCCCAGGAACTAAAATAGTTGGGGGAAAACACACACACACACACACACACACACACACACACACACACACACACAGACACACACTTTCGTTGTTGTGTTTTGTTTCCAAAAGCTCACTGTGGGAAGTAGGCCTGCCCTCTCCTTGCAAACATCTTAGCCTGTAAGCAGGGATCACTTGGATTCAAAGTTTCCTGTGTCCAGATAGGAATTTCATAAGAAATCTTAGCATAACATGGAGGTTAAGACACAGGCCCTGGAGCTAGACTGCCTGCGTTTGAATTCTGGCTGCTCAATTGATGAGGTGTGAAATTTGGAGTTAATGTCTTAACCTCTCTGTCCTGCATATTCCTCATTTGTATAATGAAGCAAATGATAACACTAACCACATCCTCTTTTATGAGGGTTAAATAGTCGGTGTATGAGACGTTCTTAAAATGATGCCTAGCTCAATAACATTTAGTGGGCTAATAAAATTTTTTCTACTACTTTTATTAATAGCAAGTCCTGAGGTATCCCTTGATGTCCTCAGTTTTGCATAGTGTTTTAAAGGTCCAAGAGACAGTGAAACCTAATCCAGAAAACGCAAGTACCCTCACCCTTCGCTTGGGGCAAGACACATATCACTACTGCTCACCAGTGTTTCTCTCCAACCCACACTGAATGAGCAAGGTATATAGAGTCCTGGGCCAAGAGCTTCCCCATCACAACAAACCTCGGAGAGTCTTATTTCCATTTTATAGATGAAACAATGAACACACAGAGAGATTGCTTACATTTTCCCATGAAGAACGTCTAATAAGGTGATTGGCTAAGATTAAAGCCCAAACCTGGCGGAGGCCAAGTCTAATGCCTTTCCCACTCATCTGAGTTGCCTCTCTAAATAACAGTGAATCCATAGAAGGCTGGGCATGTGGCTCAAACTTGTAATCCCAACATCTTGGGAGGCTGAGGTGAGAAGATTGCTTGAGTCTGGGAGATCAAGACAAGCCTAGGCAGCATAGTGAGACTTTGTCACCACAAAAAAATTTAAGAAAATTAAAAAAAATTTAGCCGGGGTGTGGTAGCACATGCCTATAGTCCCAACTACTTGGGAGGCTGAGGTAGGAAAACTGCCTGAGCCTATGAGGTTGAGGTCGCTGTGAGTTGTAATTGTGCCACTGCACTCTAGCCTGGGTGACAGAGGGAGACCCTTACTTAGATAGATTAGATAGATAGATAGATAGATAGATAGATAGATAGATAGATAGATAGATGATAGTAAATAGATGATAGATAGCTGGATAGATAGATAGTAAATGGATGATGGATATATGATAGATGACAGATGATTGGTAGATAATGATAGATAGATAGATGGCTGATAGTGAGATAATAGATGTAGATAATGATTGATAGAGGGAAGATAGTAAATAGATGATAGATAATAGATAGATGGTTGATAGATAGATGATTGATATATATAGATAGATGATAGACAGATGATAGATACTAAATCGATGATAGTAAATAGATGGTAGATAGTTGATAGACAGAAGATAGATGATTGATAGATATTAAATAGATGATAGATAGGTCAGTACATAGATGATAGATGATTGACAGTAAATCTGTCATCAATCTGATGACAGATTGATGATAGATAAATAGTAAATAGATGATAGATAGATAAGCAGGTAGATAGATAGTAAATAGATGATAGATGGTAGATAAGAAATAAATGAGAGTTGATAGATGATGGATAGATAGTAGATAGTAAAGAGACGATAGATAGTGGATAGATAGATAGAAATAGATAAATATAGTGACTCAGCAGTGTTGTTCCCTCCTTAATAAGCAATTGTGTGTGCATGATTCCACTTCATTCTCACAGTAATTCCATGATACGGAGTACCAGGATTACTCCGCAGCAAGTAACTGCCTGGACGACAGCTGTTTAGCCAGAGAGGGGTTCATCCTCGCCCATAATACGTCTAGACTTGGTGAATGCCAGCTGACTTGTCGGCCTTGTATCCATAGCTCCGTGATGTGATCGAGAACCCTCTTTCCCCCCCATCCACCGATGCAAGTTGACTCTTCATTCTCCAGCATGTCATCTTGTGTTTGTAAATGTTTCTCAGCCGGGCTCGGTGGCTCAGCCTGTAATCCCGCGCCTTGGGAGGCTGAGGTGAGTGAATTGCGTGAGCCTGTGGATTTGAGACCCGCCTGGGCAACTTGGTGAGACCTCATATCTACAACAAATCAAAAAAAAAAAAAATTAGCCATGTGTGGTAGCGCGCACCTGTAGTTCCAGCTACTTGGAAGGCTGAGGTGGAAGGATCGCCGGAGCCCAGCAGGTCAAGGCTGCGGTGGCCGGGAGCGGCCACTGCACTCCAGTGTGAGCGACAGAGTGAGACTCCAATCCAAAAAAAAAAGAAAATGTTTCTTACAGCTCCAGGCTAAACAACGCCGGAAGCAGGTAGCTGGGACAGGTGCTGGCAATGGAGTGAGACAAACAGAATTTACTTCTTTATCAAGAAGAAAAAAATATTTTCCGAAACCTTACCAAGACATGTCATTCACATGGCAACATCAAGCAACAAAAGAGATGAGGGCATTATGTTTGGGCCTTTTGCAGACTCTCTGGAGAGAGGCAGGACAGGACCATGGAGGTCAGGACTAGCTTTTAGGGGCAGACAACAAACAGTCTCTTTCACCTCTAAGTATTACATAAAAATTTTTTCAGATAGCCTCATAGATCTGGAGAAATTTTGACTTGTCCATTGTCTCAGATGTAGTATGCAGTGTCCCAGGGCCTTAAAGCAAGGTGTTTTCCCCCCCCCATTCTCTCCCTCTCTCTCTCTCTCTCTCTCTCTCTCTCTCTGTTTGTTTTGAGGTCTCACTCTGTCATCCAGGCTGGAGTGCAGTGACACTGTCACAGTTCACTGCAGCCTCAACATCCTGAACTCAGACAGTCCTCCCATCTCAGCCTTCCGAGTAGCTGGGAATACAGGTGCATATCACCATGCCCAGCTAATTTTTGTATGCTTGTAGAGATGAGGGCTCGCTACATTGCCCAGGCTGGTCTCAAACTCTTAGGCTCAAGTAGTCCTCCTTGCCTTGGCATCCTAAAGTGCTGGGTTTACAGGCATGAGCCTATTCTCTCAAATGTCTACTGAACCACAGTAACTACATAAATAGGTGTTGATCATAAATTTTTCAGATGTACAGTAACAAGAATGGCCCTTGAATCCACTTTGGGGAATATTATTTATTTAATAATTCATAATATGATTTAAAAGATAAGGAGGATTACAATAAAAAGTATATAATAATATTGTCCAGATTGAAGTAAAACAAAAACAAAAACAGCATGATGAAGAGGAGAAATAAAATATGCTCACCACAAGACTTATAGACTTTAAACTCTGTCTGAACATGAATTTAGAGCTTAGAATGATTAAGGAAATGACTGGACAATGTTTCTTTTTTTAAAAACATATTTTTTATTTTAAAATTGTGGGGTACAGTTAAGGGTTAGGTATACAAATATGCATCCTTCAGGCACCCTTGTTGATCGGGGTGTCCACCCCATCCCCAGACAGATATTGACTACCATTGATCCCACCACCCTTGCCTTCCCTGTCCCCCCCCCATAGATTCCCACCACTGTCGATCCTTTTCTTATGGTATTACGATAGATGTTCAAGATCCACTTATGAGTGAGGAAATGTGATACTCAGATCTTTGTTGCTGTAAAATATCACTCAGTATTATAGACTCTAGTTCCATCCAGGTTGCTGCAAAATTCATGATTTTGTTCTTTTTTATGGCTGCATAGTATTCCATCATGTATATGTACCACATTTTTTTAATCCAGTCCTCTTTTGATGGACAGCATGGTTGGTTCCAGGTTCTTGCTATTGTGAACAACACTGCGATAAACATACATGTGCAGGTATCTTTTCTATAGAGTGATTTGAGTTCTTCAGGTTATATTCCCAGTAGGGAGATTGCAGGGTCATATGGGAGGTCGATATTTAGAGCTTTTAGGAATCACTACACTGCTTTCCACAGAGGTTGCATTAGTTTACACTCCCACCAACAGTGTAGAAGTGTTCCCTTTTCACCACATCCTCTCCAGCATCTGCTATTTTTTGAGTTATTGATAATGGCCATTCTGATTGGATTTAGGTGTAGTTTTAATTTGCATCTCCTTGATGATTATGAGGTTGAACATTTCTTCATGTGTCTGTTGGCCACTCGTACGTCTTCTTTTGTGAAGTGTGACAATATGTTTCTTATGCCACTTTTTGCAGGCATCATTTCTCCCAGCCAAGCTTTCTTTTTTTCTTTCTTTCTTTCTTTCTTTCTTTCTTTCTTTCTTTCTTTCTTTCTTTCTTTCTTTCTTTCTCTCTCTCTCTCTCTCTCTCTCTCTCTCTCTCTCTCTCTCTCTCTCTTTCTTTCTTGACATTTTAACTTTAATTACAGGATGCACACCTCATACACACACACAAATAAAGCAGTGACTCAAGTCTGTAATTCTAGCACTTTGGGAGGCCAAGGAAAGAAGATTACCCAAGCTCAGGGGTTCGAGACCAGCCTGGGTAACTTGGTGAGACCTCGTCTCTATAATAAATAAAAAAATAAACTGAACGTGGTAGTACACACTTGTAGTTCTACTTGGAAGGCTGAGGCAGAAGGGATCACCTGAGCCTAGCAGGTCGAGGCTGTGGTGGCTGTGAACGTGCCACTGCATTCTAGCCTGGGTGACAGAGTGAGAGTCCAATTCAAAAAAAAAAAGATCAAGTAAAAAGTGAAACAAAACCACCTCTAAGTCTACTACCCAGAGAATACTGTTTACATATTGTTGTATGTTTCTAGTCAATATTTTGTCATGTGGAAAATGCATACTTTTTAAAAGGGCCTTGATACTGTATACTATTTTTCTATCTGATTTTGTATCTATGAATGTGCCAGGAACAGTGCCTGTGAAGTGGCTAGCATCATAAAAATCCCCAAAGTGGATTATTAACTTTAGTTTCATATTGCATTGTAAGCATATATATCACCATGTTGTAACAGACTGTCTAATGCAGATTTTTGGTTTAAAAAGCTCCTTTATTGTTAACAGTAAAGTACTTACCATTGTTATAAATATATCTTTATACACATTTCTAATAAAATACTGAAAGTAGAACTGTTGTGTCAAAATGTTGGAGCATTTTTAAACCTTTTGTCAATTCTGCCAAATAGATCTTTAGAAATGTTTTCTCTTACCATCTCAGCCAGGCCTTTGACAGGAACTGACGAGCAAATAATCTGAATTATGCACTATGGGGCACTACCAGGACATTTGAAAACATCATCTCCCTTCTCCAACTTTGAGTTTGGAGGGGACTCGGGAAGCCCGGCGGGGGGACTCAAAGAAACGGTTCTGGTGGGAGTATCATTATCTGGTCTACCTACTTAGCAGGTCATTGTAAAATCAGATGAGATAATGCATGTGAAAGTTATTTACAAATGCCACTGAAACTTGAGAAATTGCTCATTCAACAAGAGCATTCTTATAGGGATGTCCTGGAAAGAAGAGACATCAATCGGAACCATCAGTTAGACAGGAGCAAGGGATTCCCCTGGGGGAGTGCTCAGAGGGAGGGACTGGTGTGTTCTCAGAATCTCTTGTTTCCCTTTTTGCTTTACCTTTGAGGAAATAATTCAAGAAATGTTGACACACCCTCAGTTGTATAGCTTCTTGCGAGGTGTCAGCCGGCCTGTTCATGATTTTCCCATAGGACCCAGAGGCAACTGGATATTAAAAGACAATATGAGAGAGACAAGGAGTAGCTCTTAACTCTTTTCTGGTACACAGGGGGACACTGAGTTTAGTTTTCATGAAACACTTCAAGTTTCTTGGCAATAAATGAGGCACTTCGTATTATTTTAAAATTCCCTTATATATGGAGTGCATTAAAGAGTCACTGAAGCTGCACAATATACTTGGACAGGATTTTTATTCTTAATAATTCTACATCCATTTATTTCAAGTGAAATCACCATTAACACCATTATCTTCTCTAGAAGCTTATTTGCCTTCCTCCCCAATTTATACTATCAAATGGGATAACGTGCTAGAATGTTTTGTTCAATATAAATGATGAGGAAGATTCAAAATAGCAAAATATCTGACTGGGACAATGAAGTTTGCTAAACATTAGACAGGAAAGTACCATGCCAGCTATAATTTTGAGTAGCCTTGCTTTAGTGAGTTGGTCAGAACATGAATATCAGTTAATGTCACTTTTTGGGTGTCTATCCATTTGGCAGAGAGTGTCAGAGCATATTCCATTTCTGACAAAATTTGACTCTTGGCATCAAAGAACTAATAGCATCGAGTTTAGGTAAGGAGCAATTTATGCACTGATGCTTTTCCATGGAGTTTTCTCTTCCTGTTAAATCAGCTGTTCACACACACACACACACACACACACACACACACACACACACACACACACACACACAAGTATTGCTGCACTTGTCACATCACATGATTCTATGCTCAGACAACCCCTGAAATTCAGAGCATTTTTCCAGTGTCACATACTGCATGTCACGCTGGCTGCAACTCCAGTACTTTTTTCCTCCGATATTTTAATGGGCAAACTTGAGTAATATATTTCCCAATTTCAAACCCTTCAGCACTGACAGTCCAAAACTCCTGAGGATATGAACTAATGCAAAAGGTTCCGGCAGAGCTGAGCGTCTTCAGCTCTGGTCTATCAGTGTCAAGTCCTCAAGCTCTTGAGAAATAATTTTACTTATTAAAACACATTTTCCCTAAAAAATACTGTAGGAAAGACAAAGCTCTCAGTGACCTCTCAGAAAATTGTTGAATTAAGGAGAGAAGTCTACATAACTCCTCCATTTTAAAATCTAGTGAAAGTATAATTAATGGACCAAGAAAGAGCTCTGCTTTTCTTTCATAGGTTTGAATTATTGAACTGAACCTATACCTTGGGACTGAGTTGCCAACACATTGCTTCCCAGTATTTTCTTTCTTCCCAAAACAAAGATAGACAATGCCAACAGGTGGATAAAAAATGTAGCATACATTTGTAAGTTTTTAATCCAGGTCTTAGTGTTCTTTAAAATTCTCTCTTCCCCCAGGAATTTCATAGCATGTAAATTGAAACTGTCCCGGCAGTGCAATCATGATGAACTCTTCAAGTGTCTGAAAACCCATCGTGCACAGAGCATTTTATTAATTTGATTTCATGAAACAGTTCGGTACCATGGTTAGAGGTGGCTACCCAGTTAGTGTTAATGTACAGAAAAGAGTTACTTGCAAATTCACTCATTTGAGTCCCTGGGTGATTTCATATCATTGCTATCGAAATATCATATACCTTGATGACAACTTTTCATAAGAATATTTATTGAAACAAAAGTCTTTTTAAAACATGTAATTCACTAAACTAATTTCTGTATATTTTTCCCTCATAGCACACGCACCTTCCTTTTAAGACAGTAATGATTATTAAAAGTGAGTACTAAGGGCAGGGTCAACTGCACACAAAAGGCATTGTATTTATTAAGATAAAGCAATTTCACTTTAAATAAAAGCTTCTGATTGAGAGTCTCAGTAAAGATGACACTCCAACTTAAAGATTTGATAAGGCTTTTTTTTTCCAAAATGGTAAGTCTTTATTTGACAGTCCTTGGCCATCAAGTTGTTTACAGTCCAATGGCAAAGGGCTGACAAGTTCCCATGGAATAGTCAGAAGAACATTGGAAGGAAAGTGGAGCAAAGCAAACACATTTCAGCTCTGCTCACCAAAGCTGAAAGGATGAGGATTGCAACCCTGCACCCCAGAACTGTAAAGGATGAGGACTTCTTTGATAAAACAGGCAAAGAATTAGTTTATCGGTGAGAGGTGTCATGACTTATGTCCCCACCAATGACCCTCAGATTGATGTAAAACTCACACGTGCAATTTTTCAAAAATTACCTCATAATTTATTCTAAGGAAATTATAATAAATATTCAGATTTAACTAAAAAGAATTTTTTTCTTTTAATTTTAAAAAAAATTTTACAGATGTGGGGTACAATTCAGGGTTAGGTATACAAATGTTCATTATAAAGATTTTCAATGGAATGTTGCTTATAATATCAGATATAAGGATGGAACTTAATTTTAAAAAAGGAATTAGATTATAAAACAGTACATTTAATAAAAAATACTATAATATGCTGTATAAAATTACTAAGAATATTGATAATATTGTTATTCAAAATATTTGAGAAAAGTTATCAGATTATATATTCATAAGTGTATATGTAAGTTTAGAAGAATATACATCAACTATAATGTATAATGACCATGGATGAAAAAATTCTATATGATTTTCCCTTGTTTGTTAAGTATTTTCTAAGTTACGTAAAATGAAGTAGTCTTACCTTGTAAAGAGAAAAATATTTATTTAAAAGAAATTTACACAGTTTCTTCATGGACTTGACACTAGCTACCAGTTAGTAGCTAATATTGGCCATCATAACTGGCCATTATAGCGTTTGTATTACCTGTGTTATTATTTTGATCGGGAATTTCTGAAAATGCAAATACTTGAAGTGGGGAAATAAATCCCTACTAAAGACATTACTGACTCCTTGACATCATTTGACTGTCATTTGGGGAGAATCTATGGAAGGAGCGTCCAAGAACCTCTCCAAAGATCTTCCTTACAGCTTAATCTGGGTCACCAGTCTTATCCAGTGTCTAGATATCAAGAAGGAAGCATGAGGCAAAGCTTTAGCAGTATGATAGGGAGAAGAGTTGGCCAAGCCAAAGTAGGCCTTTGCAGATAGGAAATATTGCAGAATCAAATAAAACTTCATTCTGTTATCCCTAAAAGAACATCTTTGCCTTTTAATAAGTACAACAGCCTAAATTTTTATAGCTCTTCTATCCTTTAGTTTACTCATTATGTAATAAATGCAGCAGAAAAAAATTTTACTCTACTAGTTGGCTTCAGCCCTACGCTTAGGTAAAGTGTTTACCATGATTTAGCAGCCTTGAGAAGCTGCTGGCTTAAAGAAGTTTGAAAGTAAACAAAAAAGGAGAAATAGAAGCTTGAGGGTGTCTAATATCATATATGGTGGGGTGGCATATAGGTAAAAAGAAATAATTATCTGTGTCCAGCCAGATTTTAGAAAGAAGTAATGTATCCAATTGAATCCAACAGGAACTCTGCTAGGTGTAGGGAACAAGATTTGTAGCTACAAGCCCTGCCCCTAAGGAGTATCTCGTCACCACAATCTAGAATTTAATTTGTAAGTTGTTCATCAAATTGCAGTAAACTGCTCACAATATTAAAATCTAATGATAAATAGTTCTCTGCTGGAAAGTTAAAAAGCTACATCTGCCACCTCAAACACCTTTCCACCTGTCTGGCACTCAGTGGAGTACACGCTGTCCTCTGTGACTGCCATATGCCAGGGGACAGCAGAATGTAGAGTTTTCTAGAAGGGCACCTTCTGATGACAGCGCCCTACATGGTAGAAAGGCTTAAATTCTTCTGTGGTGTATAGAGCACCAGATCAGACAGATTTTTTCTGTAATTCAGTACTTGAGGGATGTGTGACATCATGTTTCACCATTGACTTTGCCACAGATTGTCACATCTATGTGTCACTTGTACCATATTTTTACTTCATATTTTTATATAAATACATTTAAATTGAATCATTTTTTAAACTTAGCTCTATTATGAGCAATATCCCTGAAATCATGACCTTGATGTACAAACTGCATTTTTCTAATGCAATTAAACTGAACACAACTATTAAAATAAAGACTGTTCATCAATGTGCCATCTAAAAAGTCACACCCCACCCCATCAGTAGTAATACTGCATAAACTCTGAGATAGAGACTTCTGGGGTCACAGTGCTTGTGTACAGACTCCAGTTCTGAGAAATAAGCAATTTAACATATGAAAAGTAGTTAGGAGAAAATATGCCTTTTAGAAATGCTAGCTAGCAATATCTATTATACCACAAATCAGGAGTATTCCAGGGACTGGAAACAACTTAAATACTCCCCTTTGAGAATGTTGCTTGTTTACAACAAAGGTAACACCCAGAAAGGATCTGGGGTCTTCGATATGTTCATTGAATGTGTTACGAGCTTGTCGTCCCAAAGACCCAGATCCAGATCCAGAAAGGAATGTACTCCAGCACCGCTCCAGGAGGTCAGAGTCTGGCAGTGAGGTCACCAGAGCACATGTGCCTGGGTCTGACTGCATCTGATGAGTGAGAGATGCTTAGATCTTTGGGAGGGTCGTTACTTGGTGATGGGGGGAGGGGACACGCTCACAGTAAGAAGCTTCCTGTTCTCTTGCTGATTTAAAATGGAGAAAACACAAAGTTCATAGGGTTTGACAAGATAAGATAGCCCTAAGTACGTTCCTGAGCTGACTTAGGAGAAAAGGAAAGCCTGAAATGCCAGTTCTGGCAGTTTGTATCACCTTTCTTTTGTTTATTTCTCCATTCACAGTTGCAGCTGATGGCGTAAATGTAGCATATTCCTGCCAAACTCATAAATGTGCTTGTGTTTATAAACATCATTGATTCAGAGTTCCTCAGACTCCAAAGTAAAATTATCTCTGAATTTGAGCATCAGAGTCTACACCATAAAATGCAGGCTCCAACCTCATTTGTATTTGAAAGTTATTGTATAGACTGAGCATGTGACTGTGCTGTTGCAGCTTTCAAGAAAAGAGGTCAAGTTGTCAGGTGAAGCCTTGGCTGGAAAATCTACCTTCCAGCATGTCATTGCTCCATGGTGACAGCATTCCTGACTCTGGGTAATCGTGTAGGGACGCACAGACACTCAACCATTTCTCAACCAACTTGAGGAATCACAGTTGCTCACGACACCGCTGCCCCCAGCAGCTCCTCAGGCACCTGGGTCCCGCTGAATCTGACATGCTGGGTATCATGCTTTTCTGCGCTAAGTCATCTTGCTGGTTCTGTCATTTCCAGTAGCGATCTGCTTTTAAACCACTGTTGCAAATAACTGAATTAAGTATGCATCGGCTGTGGGAACAGAAGGAAGGAGGGAAGAAGGGGGGACAAGGGACACACAGCCAACCCCTGAACACTAGGTCCACCATCCAGGAGAGGGCTCCCTGGGAGCCCAGACCTTGCCTTCACGCAGGCTACTTAGGTAACAAATCCTCACAAGGACTGCACGACTCTAAAATAAGGAAAATAAAGTACCCAAGTATGCACCTTGAGTATTTGGTGGCACAAGAATTCATTTTTCCTTTTCTGGGGGACTGAAGTATAGAGCGCTAACTCAGTACCCACTGAGCACATACCCATATGTGACAAGTAACTGAGCATCTTGCCTGGTTCTATGCCTGAGAGGCACGGCCTGTTCAGCTCCGCTGACCTCTTTGGTATCCTCTCTTCTTCACCTTTGGCCCCCACCACCTGATATTCAGGAATCACTTCAGTCTTCCTTATTCTGGCACTTCAGGGACTTTTAGCGGGGAGAGCAGAGTCTCACTCTGTCGCCCAGACTGGAGTGCAGTGGCATACTCACAGTCACCACAGCCTTCACCTGCTGGGCTCAGGCAATCCTTTCACCTCAGCCATCCAAGAAGCTGGGACTACAGGTGCACACCACCACATCGGCTAATTTTTTTAATTTACTGTAGAGATGAGGTCTCGCCAAGTTATCCAAGGTGGTCTCAAACCCCTGGAATCAAGCAATCCTCTCACCTTGGCCTCTCAAAGTGCTGGCATTACAGGCATAAGCCACCGCACCAGCCACTTCATGGACTTTCTTACATGCTGTTCCACCTGCCTGGAAGGCACCCTTCCTCCATTCTCATAGCTTCTCATTTTTGCTCTGAGCGTAGTTTAAATATCAGCTCATTCACTCACATATTCCCTCATTGGTTTACTTATCCACTCAAGCAATTTGTATCTATTGAACACAGGATTAATTCAAGAACTGTGTTAAACTTTGGGTATGTGAACAAAATTAATGCGGCCCTCACTTTCATGGAGGTTAAAATTGCATGGGAAGCACAAGCAAAGAATAATTGCATACATTCATTGATGACACAAGTATGATAACTGGTTTGAAGTTCACAACAGAATGCTGTGAGAGAGAGAAAGAAAGACCAAATTTAGATTAGCCTGGGGGTGCGGGAGGAAGTTAAGGAATGTTTCTAAAAGGTAGCACTTATAAGCTAGAGAAATGACAGAGGGGAGAGCTTTCCAGGTGCAGGAAACAGCAGGAAGACCCACCCTTCTTGCTAAGCCCATCCCCACATTTCATGTTCTTACAGCAGTCTATTCTACTTTACAACATCAGTCACAGTAGTGATTAAGTAATTGTTTGGAAAACTCATCGTCTCCCACTGGATGGACTCTCTTAAGGTCAGTAGTAGTAGCAGCTGCCTGTCTCAGTTATTCCCTATGCACCAAGCACCATGAGAATCTGACTCGTGGTGGGTACTGACAGATCTGCAGATGCCTATGGACAGGATCGGTGGGTTGGGAGGGCCAGAAGTGGGGTGCTGCGTCATAACCCTTAATCGACTCCAAAGCTCTGCTCAAATGAATGCAAAGAAATTATCTCTACTCTGCCCACTTTAAAAATGTAGTATTAAGCATGCACGTTAGGGGAGATGGTGTGCATTACACGGAAGGGGGGAGATCAAAAGGCAGAAATATTTACTCTTTCTAAATTGACATACACATCAGTGAACAAAACCTGCTATTCGTGTTGCTACCACTAGGTAACACAAAATCATTCTGGCACATAGTAGACATTCAAATAGCTGTGCAATAGGTAATGACTGCATTAATAAATTAAGTTGTTCTAACTATGTCCAACTATACAAATTCGATTATTCAACTATATTTATTGAGTGCCTACTATGTACTGGCGCTTTCCTGGGTGCTGAAAATACACAGGTCTCAAAGATCTTAGTACTCAAAAGAGAAAATCAAGATTTACAAATGTAGTGAGGTAAGTGCTGGAAAAGCATAAACATGACTTACTGTATGGGTTGAGAATAGGGAGAAAGCCAGGACAGTTAGCTCAGTCTACTGTGGGTAACTAATAGGTTTTCCCAGAAGGAATAATCATTGCTCTGCTGCTTAGGACTAATAAGTGTTACCTAAAAAAGCAAGCAAGAGCCGGGCTCGATGGCTCAGCCTGTAATCCCGCGCCTTTGGGAGGCTGAGGTGAGTGGATTGCCTTAGCCCGTGGGTTCGAGACCCGCCTGGGCAGCGAGACCTCATCTCTACAATAAATCAAAAAATCAGCCGGGCATGGTAGCACATGCCTTTTATTCCGGCTACTTGGAAGGCTGAGGCGGAAGGAACGCCGGAGCCCAGCAAGTTGAGGCTGCGGTGGCCGGGAGCAACCACTGCACTCCAGTCTCGGTGACAGAGTGAAACTCCAACTCAAAAAAAAAAAAAAGCAAGCAAGAAAAGAAAACTCATCCCAGCTATTTAAAATTCGGAGGCCTCAATAATATTTAAGAGTGTAAAGAGGTTCAGGCTGGGTGAAGTGGCTCACAACTATAATCCCAGCACTTTGGGAGGCTGAGGTGGGAGGTTTGCTTATGCCCAGGAGTCAAGACCAACCTGAACAACCTAGCGAGACCTACTGTTGATTAAAAAATTTAAAAAATTAGCCTGGCATGGTGACATGTGCCTGTAGTCCCAGCTACTTGGGAGGCTGAGGTGGAAGGGTGGCCTGAACCCAGGAGGTTGGAGGCTGTGGTGAGCCATGATCATGCCACTGCATTCCAGCCTGGGTGACAGAGGGAGAACTCAACTAAAAAAAAAAAAAATTAAACTATTGATAATGAGGACTAAATCACTTGGCCATTTAGGCTTTCTGACTCCAAAATGGGATGTACCATCAGATTTTTCGGGCAAAGTTATCTTATACTTTATAAATTACTGAATTATCTTCATGAAAATTGAACATGAAAGGCTTAACACACTTAATTAAGGACAGAAATGTATTCCTTAAAATAAAGTAAATTTTGTTTTTGTTTACATTTGCAGTGATCTGTGCTTTCTTTTAGACCTGAGTGGATTTAGGGAGGAGTTTTGATCACAGAAGAGAGTTTCTAAAACAACAGCAGCTTGAAATTTACTCATGATCTTAACGTGGTGGTGAATGTGGCAGAAAAATTCAATGTGACTGAGACCTGTTTGTTTTGAATTGCTAATTAGTATAATTATTAGCATTCAGAGAATTGCAAAGCAGGAAATTTTTAGCTTTGACGGCATATCATTCACATGACAGTACTAAATTAAAATAAAATAACACAGCCACAGAATAAACAATAAAAGATTCTATAAAATATTTCAAGAAAAATCCATTTGAGAACTATAGTGGAAATTGTTCAGCATTGCAGATTACCATTTTATCCCATTTCTATAAAATATTTTTTAGAAATTGCAGACAAAGAACTTTGCAAAGAGGAAAATCTACAAAAAACTATATTCAATTTTTTCCAGATCACAGTGCAAGAACATATCTTTAATATATGGCCTTTCTACCAGCCCCCAAAAATCCTTTATAAAATATAATGTTGAAGCTCCTTTATTGCTCACACAAAAGCTGAGAATTGTATTCTAATGAAATCAATACATATTCTAAGCAGAACAAAATTCATGGAAATATCCAGGGATGTTGGATATTATAAAGAATTTTTACATATGTCTATTAGAAAAAAAAGAAAAAAGCACATTCATACAGAAAAAAACCTCAGAAAGATACTTTGAAATTGCTTTCTATCTGAGATTCAATTCAAAATTACTGACTAAAATTAATACTTATCCATGAGCTGGGAGCTGAACCAAATTCAGAACAGAAATCTGGTTGGAATGGCTTTAATTTAAATCAAAAAGTAAATTCAAATTAGTATTTTTCTATTTTGTTGAAACTCTTTTTGAACTAAATCAGAGAAAAAAAATTAGTTAAGTTTGAAAAGCAGCAGTTAATGAGGTTGACACCATCCATACCCATATCATATCTATGTCCTAGGATATGGAAATAGAGAGATTTCTGAAAACTATATAAAATATGGTGAGACATATCAAAATGATTTGACTCCCTAAAAACCTTTGACTTCACATATGTATATTTAATATGAATTTTACTACCTAAGCATCTATCTAGGACACATTAGAAACAATACAACTTTTAGAAACACCGCATATGATTTCATCTTATGCATGTAGAGCATGTGTAAGCATCTGAATTATATATACATTTTACAGGTCACAAAACATTGTTTCATTTATTCATTCTTGCTTATTCAACATTGAGTAGCTCTTCTATGTGGCATGTTGTGGTTAGTACTAGAAATTTAAAAAATGTAAGAGAAAGCTAGAGCTGATGATCCTTGCCTTCAAAGAGCGTTAATTTGGAAATACTCAAAATCCATTTTGAAGATAATCAGATTATTGGAAGATCTAGATTATACAGATCAGAAAATAGTAGACTGATTCCATGAACTATCTCAACATGTTTTTCCATTCTTTGTGTTTACAATACAGATTAACATGAAGGGCATAGAGACTGTTCAAATAATAATTAGAACTAGAAAATAGAGATTTTGGATAATCAAAAGGGATCCATAAATAATTGTTTGAGTAAATAAATATGTAGTATTGACAATAGTCTCATATAAAGAAACAACCATCAAAGCAAAGTTCTTTGAGAGATGCAGAGAAGAATTTAGACATGACGTTGAAAGAAGAGATTTCTATTTAGAGCCAAAGCAGAAACAATTCCCTTATCTACATCTGGATAGATGTTTTCATCATTTTCTAATGCAGAAGTAGAAGTTAATACCAAGCCATTGTTTTGAATTTATTTACAGATTATCATATAAGAATATGTGTGGTTTTCACGCTGTGGTATGGGTTAATTCATTCTCAATCAAACATTTCTATTCTTTATAAAATCTCAAGTTAGAAAAACACTCTAGATTATTACAAACAAATGCATGGTTCCCATTTGACAATTGTAGTCAAACTTCCTATGCCAGAGCAAGCTTTTCTTTATAACAGTATGATGCTGTATCAGGGTTATTTTTGTGTGGGTATACAATACACATTATTTCTAAATACTTGGTTTCAACTTTGATATAATCTAGCATTTTATCCATTGTTGTTCACGGATTTCACTGTGCTACTCTAGATAAGAGAGGCAAGTTGTGAGCATTCCCCAGAGGTCACAGCAGTGTCCCTGAAACTTTTTCAAGGTTTTTAATGCCATCTTAGTCCAATAGTATCACCAGTCACCTTCATTCAAACTCTGCTCATTTCACAAGTTTCCAAACTCCAGCTTTGCTCAATTTGATCTCAGTTTCTTAGCTGTCATCATAGACAGGTTTACTTAACCTTTCTTTTATTATCAACTCATGGTTAGTAACACTGCTAACTGCCCTTGCAAAATTGTTGAGAACTACCATTATCTTTACTCCTTGTGCATGAAAAATGAGATATTGCAGGAGTAAAATTTAAAGCTATCAGGGTTGGTTACTCCTTGATATTTTAATTAGCTGGTACAATATTCATCCAGGGTAAATAGCTGCATCTGTGATTCATTTTTTTTCTTTGTACTTTTGGTGTTCCAAGATTTTGATTTAAAAAAAAAAAGAAACTTTTATATACTTTTAGATTTTTAATCTTTTTTTAAAAGTGTATTCTTTAAAATTTCTTTTGGGCTATTGTCCAGTTCACTAATGCTCTCTTTGACTGTTTCATGCTGCTAATAAAACTCTATACTTGTTTTTTTATTTTGACTGTCATACTTTTATTTCTGCAATTTCTAGTTGATTCTTTTTCAGATTTGATATTTTAGTCTGTACAACTTCAGTTGCCTGCTGCGATTTTCAAACTTTCATTTATTTTCATTCTTTTTTTTTTTCTTTTTGAGTTGGGGTCTCACTCCATTGCCCAGGCTGGAGTGCAGTGGCACGCTCATGGCCACCCCAACATCAACCTGCTGGACTCTGGCAATCCTTCTGCCTCGGTCTTCCAAGTAGCCGGAGCTACAAGCACATGCTACCATACCTGACTAATTTTTGATTTATTGTGGAGAGGACGTCTTGCCAAGCTGCCCAGGCTGGTTTTGAAGCCACGGGCTCTGACAATCTACTCTCCTCAGCCTCCCAAAGTGTTGGGATTATAGGCTAAATATTTTCATTCTTAATATGATACTTTATTATTTTAAACTGTGGTTGATATTTAATATTATATGTCAAATTTTTGCACATGTATTTCTTTTGTCTATTGAGTTTTCTGATGCCCATGCATAGTGTTTTATTCTTTATATACCTACTTACCTTTGACAAGTGCAAAAACATTGTGACAGGAGCATTCTTAGCAGAAATGACAGCAGATTTCTTGTTGACAACAAGGCCAAAACAAGGACATCTTTAAAGTGATTAAACAAAACCAACACAATCATCTTACTATAAAAATTTTTCAGATATTAAGGTGACATAAAAACATTTGAAGATATACAAAAGTTAAAATAATTCACCATCAGAAAAAACTTTACTATAAATAATGTTAAGGAGTGTCCTGCATGCAGGGGGAGAATGATACCAGACAAAATTATGAATCTAAACAAATGATTAAAACTATAAGAACCTTAGAAAATGCAGGAGATACCCTTATGGAAATTAGAACTGGCAACCAATTCCTGATCAAAACCCCAAGTGCCCATGCCATAGAGATAAGATAGACAAACAGGACCTCATCAAACTGACAAGCTTCTGCAAAGCCAAAGAAACCATCAAGAGGGCATGGAGAAAGCCCATAGACTGGGAAAAAATATTTTCCAACTGTATGTCTGACACAGGACTAACATCTAGGATCGACAAGGAATTCAAAAGTGCTGAAAAGAAAAAAAATAGCCCCATTACAAAGTGGGCAAAAGATACGAATAGACATTTCTCAAAAGAAAACATATGAGCAGCCAACAGATACAAGAAAAAATGCTCAGCCTCACTAGTCATCAAATAAATGCAAATTAAAACCACACTGAGATACCACCTAACCCCAGTCAGAATGGCCACCATCAATAACTGAAAAAACAACAAATACTGGAGAGGATGTGGGGAAAAGGGAACACTTCTACAGTGTTAGTGGGAGTATAAACTAGTACAACCTCTGTGGAAAACTGTTTGGCAACCTTCCATATGATACTACAATCCCCCTACTGGGAATATACCCGGAGGAACTCAAATCACCCTATGTAAAAGATACCTGAACATGTATGTTTACCGCAGCATTTTTCACAATTGCAAAAACATGCTGCCCATTGAAAAAGAACTGGATTAAAAAAAGTGGTACATACACATATGTGATGGAATATTATGCAGCCACAAAAAAGGACAAAATTGCGAACTTCATAGCAACTGGATTGGACTTAGGGTCTATAATAATGAGTGATCTATCACAGAAACAAGGAACTGAGTATCACATATTCCCACGCATAAACGAATCTTGAATATTTATCGTAATACTAAGAAAAGGATTGGCAGTAGTGAGAAACTGCCAGTGGGGTGGGAGAAACAGGATTGGCAGTAGTGGGAATCTGCTGGGGGGGTGGGGGAGGCATACCTCATCAACAGAGTACCTGTATAATGAACATTTGTATGCCTAACCCTGAATTATACCCCACATCTTTAAAATTAAATATAGACGAGAAATGGTAAATACATGGGAAAATATATTTTTTGAATTTTTAAATTTAAAATCCTAACAAAATATAGACATATTTAAGCAAAACAATAACAATGAATTGCGGGGTTTCTAATATACATAAAAGTAAAAAAGGTATGCCATCAGCATCATAAAAACTAGGATTGAAAAAATAAAAGTATATTACTGTAAAGTTCTTACGCAGAATATGGTTTTATATAATAGCACTTGAAGGTAAATTATGTAGTTAAAGTTGCACATTACATACATTTTATTTAAAAGCAATAAAAAATCGGAGTGATTAAGCAAACACAAGAGACCAAATGGAATTATGAAAAAGTCAATTACAAATACCAGGTCTAAAAGGAAGCAGAAAAGGATTTAAAAAAACCCAAACAACAAATGTGACAAATAGGAAAATGTCAGATTTATACTCAACTGTATTTATAAAAACACAAAATATAAATGGTCTAACTACTCCAATTAATATAAGATTATTGAATTATACTTTTTAAAATACCCAAATTTATGCTGCCTTCAAGAAAACAAATTTATGTAGGAAAAAAACAAACAGATTAACACGTAAAGAATGTTAAACATATACTTTGGCAACACTAATCCAAAGAAAGCTATAGTGACTACACTAATATCAAATAAAATGGGCCATTTACTAATAAAGAAGGGGTCAATTCATCAAGAGAATATAATGACTCTGAAAGTTTATATGCCTAATAACAGAGTTTCAAGACACCTGAAGTAAAAACTGGTGCTACCACAAGGAGAAACAGACAAATCCATGGTTAAAGTCAGAGATTTTATTACCCTTTTCTCAATAACTGATAGTACAAGTAGACAGAAAATCAGTAAGGATGTACAAGGTTTCAACAAGACTATCAACCAACTTGATCTAATTCTTATTTATAAAACACTCCACACAATAATGGAAACACCAAAAAAATGATCTTTTCAAGGAGCACCTATCAAGAAGTAAGTTGAGAGTTTATTAAGTTGTCTGGATATATAATCACAATAAAAACATTATGTTTATATATACCAAGTACACATTTAAGAAATATACATTTTAAATTATAATGCTTACTGCAAGTAATAGAAATAAAAGTAAATAAAAAATAGCAAAAACTATGTAAAATGATCCTGAAAAAGAATAGGAAATTTATGAAAATCACTTCAGAATGCCTAAAACAGGATACCATATACATTAGGATATTAAATATTTTAAGATGTCAGAACTTCCTACCTTACATGGCTTCAAATTTTAATTACAACCAAAATAGACTTTCTCAATGAACTAGAAAAAGTGATATCAACATTCCTATAGATGAGTAAAAGGCAAAGAAAGATGAAGAGCATCCTGATGAAGAGGCATGACGTGAGGGACACCTTGCCTTTTCAGAATCCAAGGCCTATCGTGCAACCATAGTAACTAGAACTATCTAGTATTGATGCCAGGGAGGTACAAATTTCACTCTTGGTACAGTTTGTAGATTCCAGAAGTTGAGTCACACAGTTAAACAGAGCTAATATGTGCAAAAGGTGTCAAGGCACATTACAGGAAAATAATGAGCCTGAACAATAGGTTACCCATGAAAAGTAACTGAAGTCAAAGTGTTACTTCACATCATACACAAGAATCAATGCACAGTGGGCTAATAACTTAAATATAAAAGGCAAAATATTACAAATTAGAGAAGAAAATAGAGACGTAGGTTACATCTGGGAAGGACAGGATGTGGAAGTAGCACACAAGTAGACAAATCAGGCGTCGATCTGTTCTAGCTCTTAATTGTATTCACGTGCACTGACATTAATATTCTACATCGTAACCTCGCTCTGTTCTTTATGGTTTCTTTTGCATATATCAAATATTATAAAATGAAACTTTTAAAAATCGAATGTCGTCTTTTAAAATGATGCTCTGCTTCAAAAGGGCTGGTAAAGTTTGCTCTCGGCATCACTTTCTCCAGTCAAAATAAATCTGCACACCGTTTCTGCTCACTAACCCTTCCATTTTTTTTGCTCCACATTGAATCAGTCTCATTCTCTTGTCATTCCTCTTATAATATAAGCCATAAAAATGAAGTTGTATTCAAGTAAGTGTTGAGTGTTCTGGGAGGATTACTTTCTAAATATTTCTTGTTACTTTACTGTTAATATATCCCAGAGCCTAGTGAGTTGTTTGAATAGGAGTACTCTCGCTGACTCATTTTAAGCATGCAGTCAAAGCAATAATGCCTAGAAATTTATTTCCCATATGTATAATTTACTTTTATCACATTATTTAGTACCTGGCATTTATTTCTATCTTTCAGGGATCACATAACTAATTTGTGGAAATCACCTTGAATTATAGTCCTATCTCCAAAGAGTCTAACAACTTCATTCAAATTAAAGCAGACCTCACGTGACACCTAGCTATCTGATCAATACATAGCAAAGGAAGCATCTGGAATCTCAAGTTCTAATCCTAGTTCCCTCACTGACAAGCAGCATCTTCTTATTTCAAGTGACCTCAATGTTCAAATTTCAGTGTTCACATCTATCAAATGAAAGGGTTGGTGTAGTCCTCCCTTAGAGAACTACTTAGTTCTTTTTCTAAAATAATATAAATTGCATAGCGAGGGTTTTTTGTAGAAATGAAATCAAATAACTCCTTTATGACACAGGGTATAGTGTTTGATGCATAGAAATTATTAGTAGGGTTGATACTCAATATTTGGGATATTGATTAAAATCTCCCTCCAGCTGTATTCCCTGTATTACCATGGGCTAGATACCAATCCTCCCTTATTTAAATTGCTTCTTAATAGCAATCTCCTCAGGGAGAAAGTAGATACAGCCTACCCAATTAAATTTATTGAGCTGCTAGATGGTGTTTAAACATACAGTCTTGAAAACAAGTGTTTGACTTATTTTTAATTCTACAAGTTTTGCCTGAAATATTCAGAGACAAAGCATACAATGACACACATCCCCCCCCCACACACATACATTACCTTAAGGATGCATGACAATGTAAAAGCTAATTTTCTTTCCAAAAGTAATCATATCGTCAACAAGATATGTGGGGGAAGAGACCAGAATTGGTAGAGAACAATGATGTGAAGCATAGGGTGCCAAGCTCTAGCTTTTGTACCCTTGGTTAAGATAGAACAGAGAGAGGAAAATAGAAATCTTGGTTTCTTTTGTAACCTGAGTACAGAAAGAACATAAGCCTTGCATCCTAAGGAATAGTCAGAGGGGACGCACCACTTATTTTGTTGAAGCTCTGCCTCTCCCATGGCAACAGCATAGCAATGACTGAAAAAGGGCCTGAACCACACCTCAACTTCCTTCAAGGAAAATAGGTGGTAAGGAAACATGGCAATGTTAAGGAAGACCTGGCAGACATCGAGAGGCCAGGATAGAAAGGAGGAGGAGTTAGAGTACTTAGGTGGAATGGCTAAAGGTCATGGCGGAACCCTGAAACAGCACACCCTGCAGTACAAGATGATAAGGGTCAGTTGAAACAATGATACCAAATCACGGAGAACACCAAAGGGTGGCCGTGACTCATACCCACAACCATGATACTATGATCACAGAAAAATATACCACCCAGTGAAAGTTAAGCATGAAGAATTTGATTTTACTGAGTCATTATTTCCTTAAAAAACAGTTTTAATCCAGTCGAGACTGAGTTACATTTGTGGTTAAGACTAAGTGTCCCTGTATAAAGTAAAAATGGGAACATATTAGCTAAGAAAATTTCTATTTAGAAATGAAGAATAAAACATTTTTTTAAATGCTTGAAATACCAATGACATTATTTTCACAAGATCCTTTTTGATTCTCATGTGCCTTGACCAGTTTTGCTTCTTAATCAATTTTTTATTTATAATTGATACACACTAAATGTACTTTTTATGGAGTACAGTGTGATGTTTCAATACACGTATACATTATATAATAGTCAAATCAGTGATTCCCACATCCACCACTTTAAGTGTGTATCATTTCTTGGTAGTGATAATATTCAAGTCTTACCTTCTAGATATCTTTAAGTATACACTGTATTCTCTTTGCTACAGTCACCCTGCTATATAATAGAACACCAGAACTTATTCTTCCCAACTGTCACTTTTTACCTGTTGACCTGTCTTTTCTGGTCCTTTCCTCCACCCTACCCTCGTCAGCCTCTGGTAACTACTATGTTCATCTCTATTTCTATGAAATCAACTATTCTGTTTTATGGCTGAATAATATTCCATTGTGTATGTCATATATATCACATTTCCTTTACCCATTCATCTGTAGTTGGACATTCAGGTTAACCTCACATTTTGGCTATTGTGAATAGCACTGCTAGAAACAGGAGACTGCAGGTGTCTCCTGGACATACAAATTTCTTTTCCACTGGATACATATCCAGTAAGATTGCTGATCATATGGTAGTTCCATTTTTAATTTTTAAAGGAACTTTCATACTGTTTTCCATATTGTGCTAATTTACATTACCACCAACAGTGTATAAGTGCTCTTTTCTTCACATTCTTACCAGCAGTTTTTTGTCTTTTTGATAATTGCTATTCTAACTGGGGTGAAGTGATATCTCCTCATAGTTTTAATTTGCATTTCCCTGATAATTAGTGGTGTTGACTATTTTCATATATCTGTTGGCCATTTGTATGTCTTCTTATGAGAAGTGTCTATTCAAATCTTTAGCTTATTTTTCATTTGTTATTATTATCTGTTGGGTGATGAAGAAAATTGAACAGGAGACAAATAAATGGAAATATATTCCATGTTCATGGAGTAGAAGAATTAATATTGTTAAAATGTTCCTATTACCGCTGAAAAATCTAGATAGTCAATGCAATCTCTATAACAAAATACCATGAAATTTTTCACAGAAATAGAAAAAGAAATCTTAATTTTATATACAAATGCAAAAAACACTGGATAACCAAAGCAGTCTTGAGCAAAAAGAATAAAGCTGGAAGCATGATACTACCTGACTTCAAAATATATTATGGAGTTATAGTCACCAAAACAGCATGATACTGGCATAAAAATAGATGCATAGACCAATGGAACAGAACAAGGAACCCAGACATGAATCTATGCGTTGATAGCCAATTGATTTTTAACAAAGTAACCAAAAACACACTTTGGGGAAAGAACTGTCTCTAATAAATGGTGCTGGGAAAACCAAATAGCCACCTGCAGAAGAATGAAACTGGACCTCAGCTGGGCACGATGGCTCACCCCTGTAATCCCAGCAATTTGGGAGGCTGAGGTGAGAGGATTGCCTGAGTCCACAGGTTCAAGACCAGCCTGGACAACTTGGCAAGACCTCATCTCTACAATAAATCAAAAAATCAGCTGGGCATGGTGGCACATGCATATAGTTCCAGCTACTTGGGAGGCTGAGGCAGAAAGATCACCTGAGACAAGCAGTTTGAGGCTGTGGTGGCCATGAGTGTGCCACTGAACTCGTCTGTGTGGCAGAGTGAGACTCTGATCCCCCCTCCAAAGAAACTAGCCCTCTAGCTCTCAGCATATACAAAAATCAACTCTACATGGATTCAAGATTTCAGTGTAAGACTTGAAACTACTAGAAGAAATAAAGAGGGGAAATGGTTCATAAAATTAGACTAGGCAAATATTTTAAAAATAAGATCCCAAAAGACAGGCAGCAAAAGGAAAAAATACAAATATATACAATGCATAGATTTATATCTGGGTTCTCTGTTCTGTTCCATTGGTCTATGCATCTATTTTTATGCCAGCATCATGCTGTTTTGGTGACTATAACTTCATAATATATTTTGAAGTCAGGTAGTGTGATGCCTCCAGCTTTTTTCTTTTTGCTTAAAACTGCTTTGGCTATCCAGGGTTTTTTGCATTTCTCTATAAAATTTGTATTTGTACAGATTTACATTAAACTAAAAAAGAAAGTTAATAACAAATAAAATGAAGAGACAAACTATAGAATGGGAGAAAGCATCTGCAAACCATGCATCTGACAAGGGGCTCATATCCAGGAAATACAAGGAACTCAAACAACTCAATAACAACAATAAAACTAATAATCTATCTTGACGATCTTTTATCCCAAACTCAGTCATTTAGAGTCATACACAATCTACTTTAACTTAGAATGTAAAAATTTGCAAAGAATGTCACTAAAAAAAGAAAAATTCAGAAAACTACAAAATCATACATGTTTTTGAGCCTATCAGAGAGTTGAGATGACAAAACAACCAGAAAACCAGTTTCAAAACAAGGCAAGCCTCTCCAAGGAGAGACAAGGTACAAGGCCTCCACTGAGGCAGAGCATGGGAGGAAGAGGCAGTCACAATCCAATCCATGTGGTACCAATAAGTCACCTAAACTGTAACAAAGGATTCAAAGCCAAGTTTGTGCACTCAGTCTAGAATAACCACAGACCAAAAACAAACAAAAAACCTTTTCTTTTTATTTCTTTTCTTTCCTTCCTTCCTTCCTTTCCTTCTTTCCTTCTTTCTTTCTTTCTTTCTTTCTTTCTTTCTTTCTTTCTTTCTTTCTTTCTTTCTTTCTTTCTTTCTTTCTTTCTTTCTTTCTTTCTTTCTTTCTTTCTTTCTTTCTTTCTTTCTTTCTTTCTTTCTTTCTTTTCTTACTTTTCTTTCTTTTCTTTCTTTCTTTTTTGAGTTGGAGTCTCACTTTGTCGCCCAGACTGGAGTGCAGTGGCACGCTCACAGTCACAACCTCGACCTGCTGGATTCCCGCGATCCTTCCGCCTCCGCCTTCCAGATAGCGGAAACTACAGGCGCGTGCTACCACGCCCAGCTAAAAACAAACAAACAAACAAACAAAAACAAAACAAAACACCTTTTCTAGGGAAAATACAAGGAGAAATCTTGTCCCTAAGCTCCCATACTGATACCAGCAGAGGTCTGCTAATTCTGAAGGAGGGTGCGAGATTTTTGCCTGAGTTAAATCACAGACTCTAGGTAAAGTTTGACTCCAAGAGGGTGGGTGGAGGGAAGAAATGTTACAGGAGTGTCACCTTCCATGCCTTGCTGCAAAGTGTCCTTCTACGTTGAGGGCAGAGTAGGGCATCAGAGAAGCCTCCCACCTCAACCACAAGCCTAATCCCGAATAACAAGCAACAACTATCAATTGTTGGGGGACATCATAAAAATTAAACATTCTACCCTTCAAACGGCACTATTGTTAAGGGCCAGACACGATGGCTGACACCTACAATCCCAGCACTTTGGAAGGCCAAGGCAGGAGAACTGCTTGAACCCAGGAGTTTGAGACCAGACTGGGTCACATAATGAGACCTCGTCTCTACAAAAAATAAAAAATAAAAAATTAGCCAGGTGTGATGGTGCCTGTAGTCCCAGCTATTTGGGAGGTTGAGGTGGAAGGATCATGTGAACCCAGGAGGTTCAGGCTGTGATGAGTTGTGATGGTGCCACCGCCCTCCAATCTAGGTGACAGAGTGAGATCCCGACAAAAAAAAGAAAGAGAAAAAAGATATGATTAGAATAATGAAAAGGCAATGCACAGAAAAGGAGAAAGTGTTTGCAAACATATGTTTATAAAAAAACTTATATCCATAATACATAAAGAACTCTCATAACCTAAGAATAAGATAACAAACAGACCAATTTTAAAAGTTGGCAAAGATTTGAACACTTCACTAAAAATATATTGATGATACCATCAGGAAAGACCACATGGAAAGATGGGCAATATCATTAGTCATATGGAAATGCAAATTAAATCCACAGTGAGGAATCACAATATACTTATTAGCTAAAGTGGAAACCTGACAACATCAAGCACAGCCAAGGATACAGAATAGCTGGAACCCTCAGACATTACCAGTGGTAATGAAATTTGAGACAACCACTTTAGAAGTTCTGCAGTTTCTTACCAATTCAAACACACGCTTACCATGATTTCACAATTCCATCTCTAGTTATTTATCCAAAAGAAAACATATAAACATGCAAAAGCTTGCATTTACATGTTTGTAATCATAGTCACAAACTCTAAAAAGCAGAAATGACCACATATAACCCAGTTTACTGTGCACTGTCACTTAAACAATGCCTTGTAAATTCTATTGTTCTGGCAAGAGCTAAACATGCTGAGTAATATTGGGCCTGAGATGATCTCTTGCCGAAACTGACTGATGGATTCTCTAGTATAACAATTGCAATCATTTTCAATGACTTCTTCCATAAAACTTTCAGTTGGGTGCACAGCCTTTCATAACTCATGCATATTATAGCTACTGAACTTCCTTAATATATAAAAAGCTTAAAGCACCTGCTATTCTTGAGCAGGTGTAGGTGATATTGCAGCACTATAGGGATATGTTGATCAAGAAAAGAACTGAGAAAAATAAAGAAAGGTGGAATCCAAATTACTAGAAAATAAGTAGAAGTCATGTATAGCAAGATAAAAAATGAACACTTCTTAAAAGGAATAATCACAGTCAATTTAATGTCTATTACATAATTTTTCAGTAAATACTCATGAATGAATAAATTACTCTAGAAGGCATACTGGGCAGAGTTTTTCAAATATAAATAAAATTATAGTAGGTGCATGTAAAACATGTTAATTAACCCTTGATTTATGGATATTTTGAATTATTGCTTGAAGAGAATTCCTTATCTCCTTTGTTCTACTGACAACGTTTCTGATGAGTGTAGCACAAAGGGAGCTGCGTTTTGTCATGTTGGGGTCGGAGTTAGTGCTTGCTTCCATGTGATGTGGTGACTCTGTACCATAGAGGGTGGACCTAGAGAACTTGCTGCCTGGCTGCTCTTGGTCTAGGGCCTATACCAGAACTATCAGTGTGTAGATAGCTCTGTCTTCTCTTCTTTGGCTTCCCATGATTCTGTCCTACAGTTCTAGACTGTACTGTCCAGTATGACAGCCACTAGTCTTATATGACTATTTAAATGCAAAATTAAATTAAAAATTCGCTTCAGTAGTAGCATCTGTTTTATTGCAAGTTCCTAAGAGCCACGGGAGGCTAGTGCCTGCTGTACTGAACAGTGGGGGGTATCGAGTGTTTCCATCATCACAAAACATTCTACAGGTCATCAGTAACCTAGAACTGATGGCTTTCAAAAGTATCTACTTAAAATATGATCATCTCCGTCAACTCTTCTGTCTCCCTGATTCCACCTCTCTAATGCCCTCATTTTCCCATCAAAATATTCATTATGATATTTGACTAAGGAAGTCACATGGGTTGAAGTTACAGTTCCCCTGAGGTTTTCCCACCTCTAACAGGTGGAGTCAGCATTGAGGCTGATGCCCTTTCTGAAATGGAGCATCTCCTCTCCTTCTGCACTGCCCCCTTTCCAGAGCCTTGCTCTGGGAAAATTATGACATTAAATGAGAAAGGAGCTTGCAACATCATGAAATGCAACTAACGAAATTAATTCCAACTGCCCTACATAAAAGTACCATCAAGTGGATGGAATAAAGGGTGAACGTCTGTGAGCAGAGAATGAAAAATGGCTCTGTTTTCAGTTCAGGTTCAGTGCTTTGTAGGCTGCCAAGGAGTTCTTTGTTCAGTTTGGTTTTATTTAACAACATTATTAATGATTTGGAAAGAGGAGTAAACAGGTTCTTAATAAAACTCATTGATGAGACTGACTGGGAAATGTTACAAATGTAACTGATTACAAAGAAATTATCTAATGAGATGGAGAGGGCAGTGAACTATTAACAAAGGCAGCCTTAAATTATATTCTACTTTGCAGAAATTAATGCTTAGTAATAAGGATGCCTAATTCAAAACAAAAGTGCTCAGCACAGACATAAGGAAAATAATTTCTGGCTTTGCAATATTAAAGTCTACAATATGCTTGAGTGGGTTCCATTCTCTTTGATTAAAGTTATGTTATCTGATACAGAGAAACACATTTTTTAAAAAGCCATGACTGGCTAACCAATAAGGAATAAGTTGAAGAAAATTTGACCATTTTGAAATACTGAATTGATCTTCAGTTTATGTTTTTAAATGTGGTTATGTATATATACAAACAAGAACATGCAAAATGCAAATGTAACTAGAAACGTTACTATCTATTCTACTCATGGATTCTTAGAAGGACTTCGAGCATATATTGAGTGTGTGTGTGTGTGTGTGTGTATGTGTGTGTGTCTGTGTATGTATGTATGTATATATTTGGTTACACTGTTTTGTAAATTTTACTCATACACTCGACTGCATTTGAACAATGGGGAAGAAGAAAAACAAATACAAATCATTGCCTAATTTATAAATATGGTTACAAATTAGAGTTATGTTAGTTTTATGCAACTCATTTTTACTGTGGTAAAATATACAAAAAATATACATAAAAGGTACAATTTTACCCCTTTGCTTGGTGTATAGTTCAATAACATTAAGTACATCAACATTCTGCAACCATCAGTACCATACACCTCGAAAACATTGTCATCTTCCCAAATGGAGCTCTATACCCATTCAACAGTAACTCCCTAACTCCTCCTCTTCTCAACTCTGACAACCACCATTGCATCCTATGTATCTGAATCAGCTGCTGAAGTAACCTCATATCACCAGAATATGCAATCTGTGTCCTTTTGTGTCTGTCTTATTTCACTTAACATGTCCTGGTGGTTCTTCCATGTAGTAGCATGTGTCAGACTTTCCTTTCTTTTTCAAGGTTGATACAATTCCAAGGCCCATATCTACATGTAGCTTATCCGCTCATCCACAGACGAACGTTTGGGCTTGTGTTTTTGACCATTGTGAATAATACTACTATGAACATTGGTGTACAAATATTTGTTCAAGTCCCTGCTTTCAGGTGTTTTGGCTGCAATTCCAGTAGTGCAATAGCTGGATCATATGGCAATTCTAAGTTTAAGTTTTTGAAAAATCTTCTACTGTTTTCTACCACAGCATAACCCATCATAGTAGCTCCTTGATCTTTCTTGCACTACCTGATCTAATACCTTTGAGAAAGTGTAAAATATTCACTCTGACCTTAAAAATTTCACAAAATAGATCTGTCTTTGTGTTTGGTGAGCCTCCTTCCTGTTCATAGATCAACTTACCAACAGTTCATTTTACTGCTGATCAACCCTCCCATAGCCCTAAGATATATCCTGGAGTATGTATATGTGGATATATATACTGTGGAGAAAAACTCATATGTTCATCAAGATACACACACACACTATACATATATATGTATTTATAATAGCAGTGTTTACCTTACATTAAAAAATGAAAACTCAAACATTCAACAACAGGAGAAGGGATAAATTATAACATAAGCACATCATGTAATTTTATCCAATAATGAAGTACAGCTACATGTAAACAACATGAACAAATTGTATCAAAAACACTGATTGAGCACCGTGGCTCATGCCTGTAATCCCAGCACTTTGGGAGGCTGAGGCAGGAGGATTGCTTGAGACCAGAAGTTTGAGACCAGCCTAAGCAACATTGAAATAAAAAAAATTGAATCTTCTCTACAAAAAAATCAAAAAATTAGCCAGGTGTGATGGAGCATGCCTGTAATCTCAGCTAATCAGGAGGCTGAGGCAGAAGGATCTCCTGAGCCCAGGAGGTCAAGGCTGCGGTGAGCCATGATCATGCCACTGCACTCCAAATAGGGCAATAGAGTAAGACTTCCAACTCAAGTTGGGGAGGGGAAGCAATGATACATTGTTTAAGGAAAGACATGTGTGATACAGTTGTTTTTTTTAAAGACAAGGAATACTAAGCACAGAAAGATGCAACACTGTTGATCACTTTCCAAATCTTCACAGGAGTGGTATTATTTTATTTTGTACTTTTATTTTGGAATGGGGGCCGTCGACCTCTTGTAGAGATGCTATGTACAGGTCTCAGGTGTGTGTGCAAAGGTGAAGGTGGGAAAGGCCACCTTTCCTTTATGTCTTTACACCTACGGCCCCTGTCTCCCACACCCCCATCTTGCCACAGCAATGGAAGACCTTATCACTATAGACAGTTCCCTTAAGAGTGAGTCTTGAGGTGTTTCCTCTTTCAAATGTGATATTTAAGCCACTAGTTGGTTTCATATTCTTAGCATTCCTGGAAGTGGCCTGTGGACATGTGTGAAATGACAGTAGGTATCCATCTTTTCCATCACTCAGATCTGTTACTAAGTTGAGGAAGTGCCTTTCATTGAATGAGTGAAGAAATGAGTGAAGGAATAAATTAATAAATGTATTTTAATACATTATTTAAATGAATTAAAACAACTATAATGCAATTGGAAAAAAATACCCCCCCAGGATCATTGATACATATAGTTATGTGGGAAAAGCATATATAATATATTATTTAATGACAGCTAGTTTTAGAATAATATTTTTTCTGTTTGTCTAAAAATGCTAATGTTATGAGTACTTATCTCTATTAGGAGTGGATTGGGGCCACATTAATATACCTTTGATAGTGATTAGATGGTTTTTAAAATAATCTGTGAGTGTTTTTACTGGAGACTCATTTACTGGAGACTCATCCTCACGTCTTCCCAGAGTTTCTCCAGGCGAGGTCTGCGTAGAGTCACATGTGCCACCTGCCTCTGGGCTCCTTTGCACATGGCTGATCCCTTTACTCACTGAGGAGTGAGGAGAATGCGTATGATGACTGAACCCCCACTGTCCCTTGGTCTTCCTGTTTCAGAGTCCCCACACCTGCCTGAGGTGCATGAAGCTTTTGGCAATACTTCTAATGTCCCTTTCATTCATGTCCTCCTAAAGTAGCTTCTTTCAATTCTTGACATTTGGGTTTTTCCCAGTTAAAAGGAGTCACCCACTGAGTGGTCACCTGCAGCAAGTTTTGCTGGTTGAGGAGCCCTGTTTTAATACAGTTTTCAGTCAACTTCTCAGCACTTTTAACCCTTTACCCATTGAGGAAAAAAAAGTGCAGCTCACTGCCACATTCATTTAATTTTGCATAAACACATTCTTTGAAACTAAAGCAAATTTGACTTTTTTGATGTGAAAACAAAGTAAAAAAACTGTTCTTGGAGTTACTTCTAAATGGAACTTGTCTCTAATCCTAATGAGAATTGCAAAAAGAAAAAAAAAATAAGAGAATTACTATATTTTGTAATACTATATTTTTTAATTCTCTTTTTTATTTTTGTCTCAGGGTAAACACTGCAGTCCCAATCACCACCAGCGAGCATCCTCGGGTTAATGGGAAAAGGGCTAAAAACATTTAAATTTAGCTATGATGCACATACAGAAAGTACACCAAATTAAGAAATGAATCCCTGCCAGAACTTCAGAAGACAACTCATACCCAGCCTCTCTCCTCTTCGAGGGTAGCTTTTATCCTCATTCAGGTGCTACAGATTAGCTTTATCTGTTATTAAAAGCTTTGTAAATGGGATTATGTATTATGTATCACTTTGTGTCTGGCTTCTTTCTCTCAGTATAGCTGTAGAATTCTTCTGTATAGCTGTGTGATGTAATCATATTTAGATTTCATTCACTTTATGCATTCAACCATTGACAGATATTTGGATTTGGGACTATTATGAGTCATGATATTATATATTATATTATACTATATATTATATATAATAAATACTCTTATGCATGCCTTTTGGTGCACCTGTGCTGGTCATAAGACATGCAATTATTGAACTTTATAGATAATGCCAGTTTTCAAGACTACTTGTCACAATTTACACTATAATCAATAGTAATTGAGGGTTTGTAGTAGTATCTCATTTTTTTAAAAATTGCATTTTCCTGATAATGAATTTGGATCTTATGTAAAATGTCTGTTCATATTATTGCCCAATTTTCTATTGAGTTCTTGTTGTTTTTATTATGAATTTAAAGAAAAATATATATATAATCTTGTTTTCAACCCCTGAGGCTTAAGTTTTTACTCTGTTTATGGTGCCTTTCAAAAGAAGAGTTCTTAATTTTAATATAGTTCGTTAATCAGTTTTTATTTAGTGGTTTCTGCCTTTTGAGTTCTATTTAAGAAAGTGTTCCCTGGTTCCAATATATTGAACATATTATTATAGTAACTTACAGAAATTCCTAAATTTTTCCACAGACCTTTTTGAGAGTTTAAGAAGACTATGAAGACTTCTCAGAATATTTTTTTCAGTGAATAAAATAAAATACATAGCATTATAAATAAAAATAATTATATTGAAATCTTATTCTGGGAACTACAAGAGTAATAGCTTTGTTATTTCACCACTCATAGATCTACAATACACCCGAGCAAAATTTTTATGTATGTTACAAGGTGAAGGGCCAAGTTTCTCTTTATCAAATGCAGATATCGAATTGACCCTGGATCTTTGAAAGATGTTCCTTTCTTGTTGCTCTGAAGATCCAATTTTTTATGAATCAAGAGTTGGATATTCTTGAGATAATATCACATAGTATTAATTACTATAGATTTATTTATTTTTTTAAATGTTTGAGTCAGTATCTCACTCTGTTGCCTAGGCTGGAGTGGTTCAGTCCTGGCCACTGCATCCTCAACCTGCTGGGATCTGGTGATCTTTGGCTTTCCAAGTAACTGGAATTACAAGCACATGCCACCATGGCAGGCTGATTTTTTCATTCATTGTAGAGAGGCAGTCTCGCCATGTTGCCCAGGCTGGTCTTGAACCCCTAAGCTCAGGCAATCCTTTCTCCTTCGTCTCCCAAAATTCCGAAATTACAGGTGTAACCCACCATGCCCAGCTTGCAAAATTTTTGATGAATAGTAGAGTACATCTCTCCATCCTGTTGCTACTCTTATTTAAACATGCTTCGACTAATTTTGACCATTTGCACTTACAAATAAATTTTAAAATTGGTGTATTTTCTATTACATAGATATTAAGTGGGATATTGCATGAGATTGTCTTGCATTTATAGATCAGCCTGATAATTAACTGCAATGACCTCAACACAGAGTCTTATCATACATAACACTGCACATCACTTAATCTGTTTGGATCTCCTTTAATTTCTCCCAAATATTTTATATATTTTTTTCTAGAGAGGTTTTGCACCATCTTCCTTAGAATTATTTCTATGTACACTTGATGTATTCTCAATGCCATATTTTCAGTATTTCATTTTACTATTGTTTATTCCTGGTGTAGAGAAATGCAATTAATTTTTGAATATTGAAATTTTGTCCAAAAATTTGCTAAGCTAATTTATTGATGATATATTTATCTGTAAGTCTTCTAGATTTCTAAGTACACAATCATGTCATTAGCACATAAAGATAATTCCATTTTTTAATTTCAAGATCCTTAATATAATCGTCTCCCTTATCTGTGAGGATAGGTTCTAAGACTCCCAATAGATGCCTGAAACTGCATGTAGTACCAAATCTTATCTATCTATCTATCTGTCTATCTATCTACTTTCTGCCATCTATCTCTATTTTCTATTTATCTATCTACTATCTACCTATCTACTATCTATCTATCCTATGTTTTTCCTATAAATACATAATTTATAAGTTAGGTCCAGTTAAATATTATCAACAATAATAAGATGGAACAATTGTAGCAATACACTCACTAAAAGTGATGCAAATGTAGTCTTTCTTGAAATATCTTACTAGACCATATGAATTCTTCTTGTGATGATGCAAAATGGTGAAATGCTTGTGTGATGAAATAAAGTGAGGGGAGTGATGCAGGAATTGTGACATGGTGTTAGGCTATGATTGCCATTACAACATGTTAGAAGAATTCACTGCTTCAGGTGATCCTGGATCATTGGACCAGGACCATCTTGGTGCTTGGATGTTAGGAACAGATGACTTTGATGACTATGGGCAGGTGCATACACAGCAGGGATACTCTGGACAAAGGGAGCTCACATTCAGGGCAGGACAGAACAGGATTGCAGGAGATTTCACACTCAGAATTCCACACAATTTAAAACTTAGGAAGTATTCATTCTGGGAGTTTTACTCTTAGTGTTTTTGGAACATAGTTGACCATGGGCAACTGAAGCTGCAGAAAGTAGAAGAGCAATAAAGGAGACCACAGTATTTTTATTTTTTGTCTCTTGTCTCACTGCACAGACCACCATTGTTCATAAAATGTTGAGAAGAAGCTATAAAAGTTGGCATTTTTCTCTTATGATCTTAGTGGAAAAAATTTCAGTATTTGCCTTTATGATGTTAGTTGTAGATTATTTCCTAGATTTGTCAGATTTTAAAAAACTTCTTCTATTCTTAGTTTCTCAAATCAAATGTCTGTCTGAACATGAATGAGCACTAAACTCTATGAAATTATTTTTCTGCATCTACTTAGATAAATTATAAAAGCTTCTTCTTCATTCTGCTAATATGGTTAATTATATACATTGATTCTTTTTTCCTTGAGTCTGAATCTCACTCTGTCACTCAGGCTTGAATGTAGGCAAAACTCACACCTCAGCCTTTCAAGTACCTGGAACTACAGGTGTGCACCACCAGGCCTGGCTAATTTTTTTAATTTTTTTGTAAAGATGAGGTCTTGCCAAGTTGCCCAGATTGGTTTTGAACCTCTGGGCTCAAGCAATCCTTTCACCTTCACCTCCCAAAGTGCTGGGGTTACAAGTATGAACCACTACACCTGGCTGTACATTGATTTTTAAATGTTAAGAAAACTTTTAACCCTGGAAAAATGCAATTGGGTTGTGTTGCAGTTCCCTAAATCGATTGCTAGGTATATTTTAATAAATGTGCTTGCTATTTTGCATCTATGAACGAGATTAGTCTGCATTTTTTATTTCTTTAATGTTTTTGTCAGACTTTCCTATCAAGATTAAATTTGGTTTATAGAATAAGTTAGGGAATGTTTGCTTTCTATCTCTAGAAGAGGTTGTGAAAATACAGGGCAGAATTCACAGTATTACCATCTTAGCCTGGCGTTTCTCAGTGAGAAGGCTTGAAATTACAAAGTTAATCTCACTAAACAAGATAGGACTATCAATATTTATTATTTTCGCCCTCTCCCACCTTGGGGAGATGAATCTTCTCTTTCTCTCTCTCTCCCTCTAATTTACTTTTAAGTAAACTATATTTTCTAATCAAAAATATATGCGTTTATTATTTATTCTTCTGTCCGCTTTGGCAAATATATTTTTATGTAATTTACCAATTTCATCTACTTAAAATGAGTTTAAGTTACTCCTCTTTCTCTAATTTCTTAATGTGAAAACTAAGTTTTTAATCTGAGAACTTTATACTTTTCTAAGCTATAATCTTATAACACTTCACTTAGCACAGAAATTCTATGTTTATGTTTTAACTGAATCTAAAATATTTTCTAATCTTCCTTGTGCTTTTTCTTTGATTACTGTGCTATTTGGAAATATATTGTTTGAATTCTAAATACTGGGATTTCCACATATTTTTCTGTTATTTGTTTCTAACACTGAGTTAGTCAGGGAAGTACTAAATCTCTTAAAATTCAATCCTCCTAGGATTTCAGTCTTCTTAACCTTAGGAAGACATTGTATTGCCAAAGGTTTGTCTGCCTTGGTGAGTTTTCTCCATGCACTTAAAGTGAATGTGTATTCTACTGTAACTGATGGGCTACTCTACACATGCTAATGAGATCAAGTTGGTTAATAGTACTGTTTAATCATTCTTTGTTGATTTTTCATCTACATATTCAATTAATTATTGAAAGAGGAGTGTTGAGATCTCCAACTATGATTGTGTATGTATTGTCTGTCCTTTCAATTTGCTCCATTTTTGCGTCATGTGTTTTAAAGCTCTGTTATTATGCTAATACAGATTTAGAACTTTTATGTCCTGTTGATGAATTTACCACTTCAAAATTGCAAAGTGTCTCTTGTTATCCCCGGTAATAGTCTTTGTTCTGAAGTACACTTTGTCTCATATTAATATAGCCACTCTAGGTTTTGGGATTAGAGTTTACATTAGAGTTCTTCCATCCTTTTATTTTCCACTTATCTATACCTTTTGATATAAAGTGTGTTCTTGTAGACAGATTGTGTTGGTTATTGGTTTTTAATCCAAATTGATAGACTCACCTCTTAATTGATTGTGCTCAAATCTGACATATTGCTGTTTGATTTTTATTTATCTTATGAGTTCTTCATATTTTCTCTTGTCCTGTCTTTTTTGGTATTAATTTTTTATAATTTCATTTTATTTTCCATTATTGCGGTATTTGCTATACCTCTTTTTGTATTTGTGTGGTTTCTCTAAGGTTCACAAAGCTCATCTTTGATTTAACACAGTTCACCTTCAAATGGCTCACATGTATCACAAAAACCTTGCATCAACCTCCATTCACCCGTTTCTTTACTGTGGGCTCTTATCACCGTGAGTGTTACTTCTATTTATGCCATAAACCTGAAATGGAACTGGCAATCCTTTTGTCTACAGAGTCAGTTACTATTTAAAAAGGTTTTCAATAAGAAAAATATATTTCGTGTTGACAAATTCTGGTGTTCTTCATTTTTGGAATAGATTCAATTTTCTACCTTATGTTAACTTTCATCTCTTAGAATGTTTTTGTCTTGCGTTAGCATTTTTTTTTTTTTGTAGCACAGATCTACTGATCAATTATCTCACCTCATACTTTTCCGATTCATTATTTTGTCTTCATTGTTAAAGACATTTTATTTAAATACCTGCATTTAAGTATAGAATTTTGGTCAACAATTTTTCTGTCCTTATCTTAGAGCTGCCTTTCCATAATCTTCTAGTTTGCAGCTTCTGTAAAACATCAAGCTCTTACTTATATCTTTTTTCTGCATATACTGTCTTCTCCAGCTTCTTTCCTCACCATTTAGTTTCAATAATCATTTAATAATGTGCACCGATTTGAATTTCTTTATTTTTTTTTTCCTAGATGGGTTCATTAAACTTGTTAGATATGCACTCTGTAAGTAGAAGGGTGATCCCCTCATATGTTCACACACATCCTCAGAACATGTGAGTCTGTTGTTACATGACGTAGCAGGGAGGAACGGAGGGAGCAGATATGATTAAACGTGCTAATCAGATGACCTTAAGATGAGGCAGTTACTCTAGATTATTCAAGTGGATCCAATGTAATCACAAGGAGAAGAGAAAAACAAGAGTGTTAGTGTCAAGGTGATGGCATGAGACACACTGCCAGCCAGCACAATGCAGGAAACCTCTAGAATCTGGAAAAGACCTGGAATGGATTCTTCTCCAGAACCCTCAGAAGGAAACTAGGTCATGCCTGCACCTGCACTTCAGCTCAGAGAGACCCTTCTCTAGACTTCTGACCTCTAGAAGTACAAGATCGTACTTTTTATTATTTTTATTATCCTAGACCACCAAGTTGTGATGATTTGTTACTGCAACAATAGGGATATAATTTATGTAGGTTTATAGTTTTCCTCAATTTTAGAAAATTTGGAACCATTATTTTTCCAATTTTTTTTCTCTCATATCCACACCCATCCTCCCAGGACTCTAATTAAATATGAATTGAGTCACTTGTTATTATCCTAGCATGCACTGAACTCTTCTCATTGTTTTCAAACCTTTTTATCTCTGTGCTCCATATTGGTTATTTTCTGTTAGTACATCTTCATACTTATAGACCCTTTCTTCTTCAGTGTCTAATATGCTTTGATTTAATCCAGTGTATTTTTTATTTACATTTTGTATGTTTTTAATTCCAGATGTTCAATTTTTTTTTTTGAGTTGGAGTCTCACTCTGTCACCCAGACTAGAGTGCAGTGACCGCTCCCGGCCACCGCAGCCTTGACCTGCTGGGCTCCAGCAATCCTTCCGCCTCAACCTTCCAAGTAGCTGGAACCACAGGCACGCATTACCACGTCCGGCTAATTTTTTTTATTTATTGTAGAGATGAGGTCTCACCAAGTAGCCCAGGTGGGTCTCGAACCCGTGGGCTCAGGCAATTCACTCACCTCAACTTCCCAAAGCACGGGATTACAGGCTGAGCCACCGAGCTCGGCCCAGATGTTCAATTTTAAGCTGTCTTAGATCTGCTACTTCTTACCACATGCTCCTATTTTCCTGTACCTTTAGAAAATCTGGAACTCATTTATGTCTGTACTGATGTTCTTTTCTGCTAATCTCACTATTTGTAATTTCTGGGTTTGTTTTTTGAAATGTCCCTTTTTATAGCTGTTCTTAGTATAAGCATTGATTTAAATAGCCTAGGCTGCCATTACAGACATGAAACAAATACCTCACTCTTCAATGGGAATGGATGTCCACAGATTAGACAATATTTGAGGAAATCTTTTGTGTGAAATATAATCATATGAAATTAAAAAATGAAACTGATATGGAACACAGAGAAAACAGACAATTCTTTCATGAAAGCTCTGCAACTTATTTTCTCTGAGACATAAAGAGATAACAAGATATTATGTCTAATAAAATGCAGGATGCAAAAATCAAAGAAGAAAAATATCTTTGAACTCAAGAACATAGTAATCAAATTAATACAAAAAATGAAATTTTAAAAGTCACTCACAAAGGAACAAAAATTAAGACACATAGAAAATAGAAGTGAAAAGACAAGAAAATGAGAGATTTAGATAAAGAAACACAGGCCTAGTGTTGAGCCCTTGAGGACCACATCCAATTAATTGCAGTCTAAAAGGAGAGATTGGAGAAAACAGTGGGGAGAGTTATTAAAAAATAATATTAAGGTCACTTCTCAGCCTTTTTGCTACGATCAAGTGTAGTATCAGCTCTTGGCAGTTTAATAAATAATATTAGGAATACTTGAACCTACACTGATGGCATCTTTGACTTATGCAGAGCAATATTTAATAATACTTTTAAAACACAGAGTCCCTTAGTCATACAGTTGCAAAATGCAAGCGCTCAAAAGAGATACTAAAATTTCCGAAAATGGAGAATATCAGTGCACATGCTATGGTGAGGTCTGAAAGGCATGGGCTTCCCAGAGGGGAGAAGAGAAACTGATGCCATGACACTGATGGCAGGAAGGAAGTCCCTAAGTTATCACCCAGGCAGCTTGTTCTTGGACAGTGACCAGCACAGTTGGGAAAAGGGGTTGGAGGTCTTCCAGAGGGAGGCTCCTTGGGGGATAGGGGAAGAGTGGAGCCACTGGATAACTGGATGTACTAGAAAATTTGGGAAATTAAATACATGCATTGAAACATTTGTCAAATTATGAAAGTAGGTTCATAAAAATCCAAGCAAATTTAAAAAAAAGATAGATACTTGTAGAACAAAAAAAAAGTTGCATGAAAAAGATTATAATCCTAATTCATTATGTGAATCATCAGGGAATGTTGACATGGTCATGATAATGACATAATGCAGTCACTACAACTAAAAATGCAATATTATTAAGATGAGAAAATAGTGAAAAATAAAATGGAGGATAAAATGTTCAGAAACTGTGGTAGAAAGTCAACGCCAGAAACTAAGAAGTCAAGAAACAGAGTGATGCAAATGCCACTTACAACATGGCAGTAATGCTAACATTAAATTAAATTTAATTTTAAAGATTTTTAAAATAAAGAGTTTTGTGCATCTAAAATTCAGAATCCAGCTGTCTCAAATCTTACTTTTCTTGATCTCCATCACCTTCTGTCTACCTTTCTATCCATTGTATGTGTCAGCTCTAGTGAGTTTTCAAAACGCAAATCTTGTCACTTTCATCCAAATCCTAAACTTTGCATGGGAGATTCCTGTTGGCTTTCACTAAAGTCTTTCCCAGGGTTCAAGGTCATGCATAGAGAAGATCCTGCCTCTTCACTCTTTATCACTCTACTCTTCTTTCTTTAAAAACATCAAGCTCCCTGTTCTACTGGGGCTTTGATATGCTCTGCTGTTTCTGTAGAGTCAAAACATTCCCCCACCCAGTTTCTGCACCCTTTCTTTCTTTTTTTAAAAAATTTTATCTACACCCTTTCATTTTGTAAAGGCAAAGACATATGTTGGGCCGGGTATTGATGAGCCCCAGTTTCCACCAGGATCCTCTGGCCTGAGTGCTCCTTAGAGCATTACTGGCATTCCATTTCACATTCCTGAGTACTGAATTGCCTTCCAGCCCCCACATCCCTCTCACCTTTCATCAGGCTATGCATTGCAAGAAATGACAAATGTTTCTCTTTTCTTGTCTATGTACACCAGTATATAGTACAATACTCAGAACAAAGGAGGCATTCGATAAACATTTTATGAATGAACGAAAAAATTAAAAATAAACTAGACATTCAAGATTGAGATAAAGTTCTCCCTAGTTTTGCCACTAATTAGCAATGTGACATCTAGCAAATCATTTAATTGTTCTCAGCTTGACCATAATAATGCCCAGGACAAAAAATTATTTTAAGGATTCTATGGAAAATAACACATGTAGAAGTAATTCTTCTTCCGTATATATGCTATACAAGAATAGCCTTCTTTCCTGTCTTCAAATCATTAATGATGACCTTGGCATATATTTGACTATAACATGTAGTCTTTAAACTTAAAAGTAAAAAAGGAAAAGAGATGGCACTTCATCAAAAGCAGCAGGCTTCAAGGGGTGGAGAACATCTGTACTCACAGGGTAGGAAGGGCAAGACTTCCCTAAGCTTTAAAGTTCTCAACCCAGTTCATCATTATTCACACACTGCCACCAAAACAAGTTTAACTGTGGCACAGTTCACAAGTGCAAAATATTTCATTTGTGGCTGGAATAAATGAGACACATAATCTCATCAAATGTATATTCAGTAGGAACCCTCGTCTGCCATCTGTGGGTTTTCACATACTTTAGTGTAACTCTGAATTTCTAACCGAAAATTCAGCTCTGAAGGACATTCTATGAATATGTGACACGGTAGGACACTTACAGGAAGGTAAAATAATGAACATGTTAGATTTTTCATCTATGAAGGATATTCATCTGTGACAGATGTAATAGTAATAATAATTTAATCACAATTATACTACTATGCCATATTATTATGACAGTTAAGGTTATAATTTAATATCACACCCTTTTAATCCAATAAAGGTCATTAATATATTAGAGGTGTTTTACTAGTTCAGGTTTACATCTAGCCAAATCTTCTCTCTCTCTCTCTCGATTGTGTAGAAATTATCTACTCAGCTAAAAAAAATAATCTCATGGCTTGAGCATCAAACTAGGTATTAAATTTAGATTTTAAACAGATATTAATTCTCAGAGGTCTTGAGTCATTCCCTTAAATTTTCACCCATGCAATCTCTTTCTCTCTCTCTCTCTCTCTCCTCCTTTCTGAAGCACTTGTTCACTACTTCACCCAGGGTTCTTATTTTTAACATTTCTCTCACCAGTTATTTTATCTCTGTGCTTTCGCTCTTTTGACATCATCCAACTGTGTTCCCTTCATGCCCAGACTGGAGCTGAAGTGAAAGCATATATGGGCATAAGACACAGGTCTGGACAGAAAGAGAAAAAGAAAGATATAGAAGCTATTGTGATAATGCTGGCAGCTTGCCAAGTCTCTACTATTTTGATGTGATTTCCCCTGAGTCTGGCCAGAAAGATTGCTGGTGCTTTTGCCATTCTAAATCCCATGGCAACCCCTCCCAGGCAGTCTCCCTCTTCATTAGAGTACTGAGCCTGGGTTTATAGACAGCACTACAGGTCAACTCAAGCTCTCTAAAGTAAGTGAAAATACCAAGTCAGCTTCTGTTTGGCAAAATCAGTCACCTGGACCAGCGCTTCTCAAAATTTAACGTGCCCATTAATCACCTGTTGATCTGGTTAAAATGCATGTTCTAACTGAGTAGGTCTGGTTCGGGGGTGAGACGCTTCGTTTCTAACAGTTGAATCTGATGCTACTGGCTCTTGGACAACACCTATTATTCAGTCAAGGACTGAGACTGTCGTCTGCACTCCTGAACGCAGAGCCACTGATGCTGTTATCTGACATTCTTTTCTACTTTCTTTCTACTTCTCCCAGATTGCCACATTTTTACTGTCTCACTTCTATTAATAATTTAACAAAACATAATTCAAGCCAGAATGAACCAGACTTACATAGAATACAAAAATACTATCTAAGGAGTATTCCTTTGATTCTACAATTTTTCTAATTCTTAGAAACAACACCATGGTTGAAAACACAATCGCTGTGTAATTATATAGAACTGGGTGTGAATGCCAATTATAGCTCTTAATAGCCAGGCAATCTTAGGACAAGTTATTCCATCTTATGTCAGTCTTCTTATCCATAAAATGGATATGATAATATAATAATATCTACTTATAGGATTTTTGTGAAGCCTAATTGAAATAGCATAGAATAGTCTCTGTAATACTGTAAGTTCTTGATAAATGTTGGGAAATAGTGATTTGATATACTCCGCTCAACAGAATTACTCAATATTATACACATTATTTTAAAGTTGGGATTTAGAGTGTGAAAAATATCAAAGTTTAAGGAAATGCTTTTTTTTTTTAGAAAAAGACATTATTAACTATTATATGCTTGACAAATAGTCTATTTTTAAATTTTGAGTTTCATTTGAGATAAATTATTTTGTATTACAAAGTGGCTGTGTGGCAGATTTTTTAATCAGCTTTCACCGCCTTTGAAATACATTTGTTAATTGGAAACAAAATAAGTGGCTTAAAATTTCTGTGGATGCAGCAACTCTAGTTAATATTTTCTAAATGGTGCTTGAAAATAAATATGTATGGATCAAAAAGTACTTGACAAGCAGCTGAATATGGAGAAAAACAACCCCCCCATCACTAGTGCATCAAGATATACTGATGCATTGATAGAATGGTCTCTAGAAATTTGTTGCTACTCAGCTTTAGGAAACGGACAACAGCAAGGCAGTTTTAGACAGTTCTTTTGCAGTTGACATGAATTTGGGTACTTTAACTGACTCACCATTCAAATTTGACCATACAGAGTGGTGTGCTATTGATTCAAGAAGTCCTTGACCTGCAAGTAACACTGTTTTGGCAGAGGAAGCTGCCTTGGGTGTGAGATGCACTGTTTTTCAGCATGTCTGTCTTTTGACAACAATAATAACAACAAAACAAACAAACAAACAAAAAACCAGAAAGAGTAGGAAAGCATATGTTGAGTGGATGCAAGAAAAGCCACCCAGCTTTACCCAAACTATATGTGCTGGGAATGAATGACAACCTTCCTCCTTAGAAAAACCCAGTCAGGTTTGGGTTTTTAGCCACACCCCTGCCCACTTTGGTTCACATTCTGAGGTTATTAACTATGGATTTGTCAATGTCATTATTGCCTTTGTGATGAAAACACTGAGTTTCCTACAACATCTTAGATTCAGGGCATGAAGACACACTGTTGACATGGGTTTCAGCTAGCTGTGCAAGGATGTACCTGATGCAGAGCTGCAAGGCTGATAAATAAGTTCACAGAAGTCTTGAGTGGTGCTTTCTCTTTTCACTTCTATCAACAGGAAAACAGAGCACTGTGATGAGGAGAGCATGTTTTCTGAGAGGGCCTTCTCCATTCTCAGAGATACCAAACCACCATGGTGGGAGCAGAGTTTCTGGTCTAGTATTTATTTTATTCTCTTCACATAAAATTTCTCATTCTCCTCTCTCTTTTCTATTAATTGTTTTTCTTTAAATTTTCCATCCATCTCATAATAGAGATGGTTATATCTCTCTCTTTGTCTCACTGTCTCATAGATCAATTAGATAGATAGATGATAGATAGATTAAATAGATTAGATAGGTAGGTAGATAGATGACATATAGATGATTGATAGATAAGATAGGCAGATAGATAGACTAGATAGATTAGATAGGTAGATAGATTGATCGATTATTTGATTCATAGGTAGATAGGTAATAGATGATAGTCAAATGATAGATAAGTAGATAGGTAGATAGATTGATCAGTCATTTGATTGATAGGTAGATAAATAAGATAAGTAGGTAGATAAGTGGATACATAGGTAGATTAGATAGGTAGGTCGATAGATTAATTGACCTTTTGATCAATAGGTAAATGGATAAAATAGGTAGGTAAATAAACAGACTAGATAGATAGATAGATAGATAGATAGATAGATAGATAGATAGATAGATAGATAGATATAGATAGATTAGATAGGCAGGTAGATAGATAGAGTAGATAGATAAGATAGGGAGCTAGGTAGGTAGGTAGGTAGATAGATTAGATAGGTAGATAGATGATTATAAAGGATAGATAGATAGGTAAATGATAGATGGCTAGGTAGGTAGATAATAGGTAGAAGAAAGATAGCTAGGTAGGTAGGTAGATAGATAATGATAAGATAGGTAGGTAGGTAGAATGATAGATTCGATAGATAAGATAGGGAACTAGAAGATAGATAGATAGATAGATAGATAGATAGATAGATAGATAGATAGATAGACAGACAGACAAATACACCTACACATATAGTTATATGGATAAATAGGTGATGAGTAGAGATGTGTACACACATTCTCATCTCCCCTCTCTCTCAGCCCTTTTTTTCCACCTCCCAACCCAGTGTATGGATGAAAATAAAATAGCCCATTAGATCTCCATCAGAATTGACAGAAAATCCATCTTTGAAAGGGGCTATTAAGCTTGATGATTTTCTTTTTCTTTTTTCTTTACTTTTCTTCCTTTCTTCTTTTTCTTTTTTCTTTTCTTTTCTTTTTTTTTTGAGTTGGAGTCTCACTCTGTCACCCAGGCTGGAGTGCAGTGGCATGCTCTTGGTCACCCCAGCATTGATCTGCTGGGCTCCAATGTTCCTTCCGCTTCAGCCTTCCAAGTAGCCGGAACTGTGGGAGCGCATTACTGCGCCTGGCTAATTTTTGATTTATTGTAGAGACGAGGTCTCACCAAGTTGCCCGGGCTGGTCTCAAACCTGAGGGCTCAGGCAATTCACTCACCTTGTCCTCCTCCCAAAGTGCTGGGATTACAGACTGAGCCAAAGAGCCCTGCCAATGATTTTCTTTTTAATGATGTATTGTTTTGGTTTAGGCATTTAACAGAAAATAAAATTTTCTTAAAAAAAGAAAACAAACAATACCGTAATCTCCAATATGCTTACACACACACGCGCACACACACACTCACACACAGAGAGAAAGACAGAAAGAGAGAGAGAGAGAAAGAAACAGAGAGAGAGATAGACAGTAACAGAGAGAGAGAGAATCTGTTTTAAAATGTGGTCAACTCTTGATTATTCTGCAAACAGGAAATCAGGAAATGTGAACAATTCATTGAATTCCACAGATAATTTTTAAAATCTTATCTGAAATTTTCATCAGAATTGCTCACAAGTAATAAATGAATTCATCTGAAGCCTTTTGTTATATATTATATCCTTTGTGAAATGTTGGAAACAATGATTATAAAAGGATTAGGAAAAAATGCTAAGTTTAAATTTAGAAATATACATATAACATATTTAAGCTTCAAGTTAAAAATGAGATCTATATGTATATATATTTCATGGCTATGAATCAAATCAAAACATGGTTATATGATTATACATGTATAAAACATACACACAAATAAATATACATTTACACCTTCATTGATAACATTTCTAATATTTATCAACTTATTCCACCCATGCAATTTGGGAATGATATTCCATACCCTCTCTACCTAGCAAATCCCATATTGCCTTTAAGACAGCTCAAAAGATGTGACTCTCTTTTGTAGTCTCTCAAGATTTCAGGACTCATAATCTTTAAAATATACATAAAAGCACACTCTTGGAGCATGTATAATCTACCTGTATACTTATTTTTGTCTCCTTTCAAAACGTCAGGAGTTTGAAGGTAGGCACGTACACGCACACACACAATATGTATTTCTATTTTTTCAAATTTCTTCTCATTCTAAGAATTCCATGTGCCAAAGAACTAATAAGAAAACTGCTAAAAATAATCAGCTTCCTAATATTTTATAAGCATATTCACAAATCCTATCATCTCCAGTGATTAGAGTCTAAAGCAAATTGAGAGAAGAAGGAGGAGGAGGAGGAAGAGGAAGAAGAGGAAAAGGAGGAAGAGGAGGAGAGAGAACATGTTTTGTATGGCAAAAGTGCTCACTCAAGAACTTTTATAAGTACTCAATATTTGCCAAAGTAAATTGGGACAAAACTTATGCTTAATGACTCATAAACAAAATGAGTGAGCCTTGCAAACCACACAGTACATATGGGAAATAAATATGAACCGTGTGAATGTACAACACAATCCATACTTATTGTATTATGCAAAGACCTAAGTGTTATTTGCCTAAGATTAGAAATACGTCATGATTACTCTCTTCGTAGGAAATCTCTATACAAAACAGTTCTGTATCACAACAGGAACATTGCTGCTTTTGATGAGCATAATATTAGGCGAAGTAATTGCTTCTAGTGACTGTCCTACTTTTGTGTTTCATAATGTATGTTTTAAATATGTTCAGTGTAACATATTGTCCACAGCTAAAGTTCTCTTCATTACTTCTATCTATAAACAAGAATTTTCTCTTTGTGTGCCAGCCATTTGAATTCTAAAAATTCAAAACTGACCATTTACACTCTTAGCCACAAAATAACTGCTTATTATTTTATTTATTTTTGTTCCTATATATTTTTGCTAATTCTAAGCTGTAAGAAGAAAAGAAACACAATATCGCAGCTTTAATTTCAAGATTTGCAGGCAGTAATTTCAGGTAGTTAGTCTTTCTTGCAGACTAGTGTCTTTTGATACATTGAAAAGACTAGAGGAGCTGTTACAACGATAATGGAAGAACCTTATACATTTTCATTGAATCAAGTTGCCATTGACATCACGGAATTGACAAGGTAATGGTTTTCACACATACTTCCATTGACACCATAGCATCAGAAGTGTCAGACATAATAGAGTATCTCTTAGAAGATCTATTGATATTTTTTAAAAAGGGAAGAAAAGTAAATTCAGAGGACTATGATAATATAATATTATGTCTCAATGTTCATAATTGTCCATAAATTCACCTTATTTGTAATGAACTCTTGTTGCAGCCATCACCTTCACACACAAACACACACACACACACACACAAACACACACACACACATACATGGCAAAGGGGAAAGGTGAGTAGGTTGAAGGTGATGAGTGTTAAGGCTATTGTGACTGATGTAAAACTAAACATCCTGTGGAGCCAACATTTATAAAGTATGATATACAATTGTTCAAAACTAGGAGCAGGCTATGGTAATGAGAAAACAGTCAAGAAATCCACACCAATTTGGTATTTTAGGTTAATTGCTTTATTATTAATACAGAGAGGTTGCACATTAGTTCTGTATAATTTGACAGAAATTATGCAGTGTTTGGTAATTGTAGCAGGATTCTGTAGTTTGCTGTAACTTTGTACTGAACCAATATAAAAAATAAAGAATTACAATTTTTAAAAAGAGACACAGAGTTGGCATCAGAGCATAACTTGAAGCAGAAGTTGATAGATGACAGATTTTCATTATTTCTGCAAGATAAGTTAACTTGATCATACCTGCATAGCAGAGTATTAATAAGACACTAGGTGATATTTTTAGGGTAACTGAAAGTACCTCCAGCAGCCAGAGATTTAACTTATTTTCTTCCCATTTACGAGCACTTTGCTTCTGAATTCCTTGTTTCATTCCATATTTTTAAATTAAGACTCCAGAAATGCAGCTTGTACTGAATCTTTTCTGTGACTTGGAGTGAAAATTATGCTTATCTAAACAACAATTTTTAGGCCCCATAAACTCGAGTGCATTCTATGTTTCAAACACTTGTCAAGCCCTGGAGATGGCGATGACCAAGCCAGATGTGGCCTCTGTTCTGCAGACACTACATTTCTACAGGGAAGACAGAGGCTGAACAGGTAACTTCCTAATTATTATTTAATCCCAGGACAGTTGAAAGCTCTTTTGAAGAAATCAGGGTGCTAAGAGATCAGATAAAAAGGTAGACCTGCCATAGTCCTGGAGTCTGGCGAGGCTTCTCAAGACAATGGCATCTGTTCTGAAACCTGAAAACTGAGTAGGTTCCCTGGCACAAGGCGAACCAGCAAGGAAGATATTCAGAATAAAAGGAATAATTCACTTAAAGCCTCAAGGCACAAATTTGGAAGCAGATCAGGCTGGTATGCTGTGTTTCTTTAAAAGTGTGTTTATTTTTATTCTGCATGATTGAGTGAAATACACCCAAGTGAGGAAAGCTATGGAGAAAGGATTCGGTCCATCTTCCTGCAGGCTGGCCACTGTTGCTAGCTCAGCACATCTGTGTAATGGCCAGGGGGCTTCTGCCATGCTGTCATCTTGCCAGTTGTGACCTGGCAGTTCCTCCTTCCCAGCTGATTTTAAAACATTTCTGCTTACAAGACTAATAACTGGGTCAATTTTTAAAAGGTGAATTTAATTTCTAGAAATTCTTATTAAGAAGATGGCGAGTTGTTCTTTTCAAAAGATAAATGCGCCTGGCTGGGGCAACACCAATGAACAAGATACACACTGTCCTCCCCACACAAAGTTTATCTTTGATCAAGGAAGTCAAAGAAAGCACAGCAAGTAACAGCACATGACACTATGAAATTATATAAAATATTTCTAAAATATGAATTAGCATCTTAGAATATGCAAGAATGAGAAGATTAATTAATTCTGTAAACCTACTCTCTGCCAGACATTGGACTAAGGCTTAAACCTAGGAAGAAAAACAACACAAAAGCTACAGGATTTTCAATTTCGAAACGAGATTTATTGCAATTCTTCCAACATTCATCCAGCACCTACAACGTGAAGCACTGTGGGTCCATACATCCCTTCTCTTTCCAATTTCAATATCAACCTCTCTGTGAGACACTTTTTGACCATCAATTGTATCTAGCTCCCAAATTCTCCATTTCTCCTCCATACCTCAGTTATCTCCATGGAAAAGTTGTCATTACCATCTAATATGCTATGTATTTGATACATTGATTTTCTATCTTCCTCACCATGTGTCAAATTCAGGGACATACTCTATGATGATGAAGTCATTAGCATCATTTTTATATATACAGATTACGGAAAACTAGTCATTAACTTGGCAGCTTGATCACTTGCTGGAGTCGATCATCTTTTTCCACTTTTTTGACCAAGATAAATTTGGATAAATAACACTGAATCTAAGTAAATAACGAACATTGGAGAAAATCAGAATTTGCTAACACATAATAAATTTCCATTAAAAATAACTTATTTTTTAAATTACAAACACAAACCATGTTTATTGCAAGAAAAAAATGGAAAAACACAAACAAAAAATAAGAAAATAAATACAAACAATCAAACCATATTTCCCAAACCTATCTATTATCATTATTAATATTTTAATACCTTCTGTGCCAGGCGGAGCACTGTAACTCATGCCTGTAATCCCAGCACTTTGGGAGACTGAGGTAGAAAGATCACCTGAAGCCAGGAGTTTGAAAACAGCCTGGGCATCCAAGTGAGACCCTGTATCTACGAAAAGATTTTAAAAATTAGCCGGGCTTGGTGTTTTGGATCCATAGTGTCAGCTTCTCAGGAGGCTGAGAGGGAAGAACTGCTTGAGCCCAGGAGTTTGAGGTAGTAACGAGTTATAATGTCACCATCCAGTCTGGGTAACAGAGTGAGACCCTGTCTAAAAATTCATAATCATAGTAGTTGTTATTTTCATACCAAAAATAGGATTCTAGTAATTGTACTGCTCTGTAACTGACTCGTTCAATGTCCTATGTACATCTAACACCCAGGCTTCTCCAGGTTGGGGTCTGATCTACTTCACACAGGCACACCTGAAATGCCTTGGGGATACCCACAGACACATCCACTCAGTGTCTGAAGAGTAATCTGGATGTATGGAGGAATTCACATCCCACAGGGAAAGGTTGACCGATGGGACAGAAGCCAGCCCATGGGCTCTTATCCTTTCTCTTCCCAAGTCCCACTTCAGAGTCTTCTGGAGGACACTGTGTCACACCAACCTGTCATCAGCTTCTCTCAACAATGGCCAGATCAACACTGTCTTCTCCTGGAACTCTCCTTCTTCCCCACCTCATACCCTATACTCCCCTGCCTGGGTCTGCAGTCCCTAACACAACCTTCATAACCATTGCACAGAAGTCATCTGCTGTTAGATTTGCTTCCTGGAAGATCTAGGGGAAGCCACATCATTTTCCCCTCAAAAGTACATATTGAATGTACTTTCCTATCACTATCAATTTTTCCATACATAATGAAAATTCAAGATCATAGACCTTGTTTTTCTTTCTGACTGCTTTATACTCAGTATCCAGAGTAGTGACCTAATATATTTTAATGCTATAAGTTACAATTGCTATGAAGTGTGAATCCACCCTACTTAAATTTTCACTAGGATTATGCTTCAATATGTTTATTCAGACCACAATTGGTCATTCAAGCTGTTCCTAATTTTAACTGTTTTAATCTGCTATGGTTATGCAGCAAAATCCTGGCTCAGACATGATTATTTTTATACTCTTAAAATGATTGCTCTGGGTCAAAGGGTATACACAATTTTAGGGCTATTTTACATGCACTTGCTATCCAGTGTGAATAAAAGTTATATGACATGCTATTTGTGTATAACTTTCAGCAATTCCAGTGAACCAGATTCCCATAGCCTGGCAGAAGCAAAGGCATAACCTATGCCCACCTTTTCCATCAGTTTAAGAACAATGTGAGCCGGACTCAGTGGCTCAGCCTGTAATCCCATGTTTAGGGAGGCCAAGGTGAGTGGATTGCCTGAGCCTGGGGGTTCAAGACCCACCTGGGCAATTTGGTGAGACCTCATCTCTACAATAAATAAAAAATTAGCCAGGAGTGGTAGCGCACGCCTGTAGTTCCAGCTACTTGGAAGGCTGAGGCGGAAGGATTGCTGGGGCCCAGCAGGTCAAGGCTGCGGTGGCCGGGAGCGGCCACTGCACTCCAGTCTGGGTGAAGGAGTAAGACTCCAACTCAAAAAAAAAAAGAACAATGTGATTTGGGGTGACACTGAGGCTTGATGGGTAGGCTCACGTCAGCAAATTTGGGGGGAAAATTAAGCTTCAAAACTTCTTGCTTGTGAAAATAAATATTTTTTAATTTACTTTTTAAAAACAATAGTATCCCACTTTCCATGGCCCCTCCCAGTAGTACTTGACTTTTCATGTCACAGAACTCAGCACTGAACAAATTATACACCTTATCCAAGGCTGTAAGCTCAAAATACTCAGACGGATGCTTTCACTATAAACCAAAGGTAAAGTGATACCAGGGTGTTTTTTCTGATAGTAAAAGAAATCCTGGGAGCTCTCCATAATTATTCCTGCATGGATCAGTGTGGCATAGAGCAGTAGTCTAGAGATCAGAGTGAGATGTATTTGAAGCCGAATCCACGCTGACAGAGAAATGCTTTCCATTTGTAGCATACTTGAAGTTCCTGTGAACTGGATTATCTCTTCATAAATCGTGGGCAGTAGCTAAGATGAGTTTAGTCCCTGCCTTTGTGACCGAAGATGGCAAGCTGATCTGTGGGTCACGGAGGCAACAGCATAATCCGTTTGAAAAACAAAAAAACACCAAAACAAAACAAAAATTATCATTTGGGAAACTAATCCATCTCTTCTCTGTTTGAGAGAAAATGCCACATTCAGAAACCTGTTTTCTACAGTGAGTTAGAATGCTCCATACCAGACTCGCTCTTACACGTTTATATTGGAATTTGGAGATTGGAGGACTGCTTTTGCCTAGTGCTGAGTTAACTGTTAAACAAGTAAATTCAAGTGGATCAAGCTCAGAAAGTCTGCTCCCAGCCTTCATCACACTATTCTCTGCCAAAGCGTGGTCGCCGAGCATCACTCCAAACAGCTAACAAATAAAGGTCTTTTTCCTTTCTCTTGAAATCTTTTCTGGCTCAAAAAGTTCTTAGTAATGTGTAGTAAATTTCTTTAAAGAATACATCCTCTTATTTTCCTTGAAAGTTTGAATTAAGCTTGTATCTTTTCATGGGGACAACAGAACCATATCACTGATGAAAAATAAACTCACCAGGTACCCACAAAGGCAGTGGGTAAATCAGGCTGCCTGGGAGGGTGTGAGCCGCAGATCTGCTGATCACAGAACTCGGGATGAAGTGAAGCCTCCAACATGTGTCATCAATGCATTTCTGCTTTAATAAACTCTGCTGAAGTTTCCCCTGGCATTTTAAAAAACACATATTAAAAGGAAGAGCATGCACAGCCCAGGCTGAGAACAAATCCCCAGCCTTCTCAAGTATAAATGTGCTCAACTGGATATTTTTAGTTCTGTGTCTATGGAGAGAGAGAAACTTGTGCTCAACCCCCATCTATAAATTTCTGTGTGCCTATTGACATAATATGTAGATGTCCTTGGCCAGATAAAAAGACAAAAAGGAAACCGCCTGCACAAACCACGAAGCTCTTATCGCAAACTATCTCAAAGACCTCTCTCTCCAAACAAAACAATTCGCCAAGGCTGAGCGATGCTCCGAAAAAAATAAAAATAAATAACACAGACAATAAACAAACTAGAACATTTTTAGCCTATGTCTGTTGAAATATAATTTCTTACAAATAAACAAACAAAAATAGAAATTTTGATTAAATGTTTTCAATTGTTAACTTAAAAAATAATAAATAAAAGACTCAATTATAGGATGAATATTTCCAGAATCAAAAGCCATAGCATCCATACAAACTTGTTCTCTCTTTCATTTTAACACATAGGCATGGCCTTATCTTTTGTATATTACACTGTGACGAATTCTATTCTTTTAAAAGAGATTCTGCCTTCTCTTATGTAAGCATCTTGAGTCAGCCTGTGTTCATTAAACGATCAGCTAATAGATTCCAAGCCTATAATGTACCAACTAGCATCTCCAAGTACTCTGTATAAGTTCTTCAACTCACTTCTAAGGTCAACCACCTGTGTTAATTTCAACTTAAATTAAATGTTTAAATACAAAAGAAATTTACCATGAAATTTGGACTTGATCCTTCAATGACAGTCTTTCTACAAAAGTTTCAGAAAGGGTGCTGCTTTAAAAGATGATTCTCCTCTTTGGAAGACTGAATTTTGGCAACATAAAAGAGACTATTGTCATATTCTCATAAGCTACCTTTTTCCAGAACATAAATGATCTTTGCCTCCTAAATCAAGAATACATCACTTATGTACTTTTAAAAAAATGTTAATGTGTATATTTAGATTTAACAAATATTTTTTTCTAGCTCTTTTCGTCTCTGTTGATTGCTGGAGATTGTTCTGATGCCATGGGGAGATGTATAAAGACAAACATTAAATGCTGCACCAGAACAGGCATGTCAGTAGCACTACGGAGTGAGCTTTTCAGTGCTAAGCCACATGACAGCTGAGCAGTTCCTGCCAGACTAAAGTGGACTTGCATTCAGTTGACATTTCAGCACTTCCTTGGAATACGACCACTTTTTAGAATTGCAAGGTTTTCTTAATTGAAAGTAGATTTTAAAATTATAGTAGTTGTTAAATACTAGGAGCTAAATTTTCACTTGCATGCTTAAAGCTGTTATTTGGAGCTGAATTGGGCAGGCAGTTTAACAAGCAACAGGAAATGTTTAAAATCACCACGATCATTATCCAGTAAAATTAAAATACCCAAGCCAGAGGACTAAGCATCATGTGGGAATCTGCGAGTGAAACCATCATCATCCTCAGGAACACATCTGTCTAGGTACAATGCTGAGGTACACTAGGCCATTGAGGGAGTGGGGCAGGTTAGACCATCTCCATCCTGATGGGTGCCATGCTTCCTGGAGCCACAGACATGGACTCCACTGCACAGTTCAAGAGACCTGGCAGTCCAGGTGAGAGCGACTGAGCAAGTGGAGTATACTCATCTGCATGCATGTATGAACATCCTACTTCCCAGTCCTCTTCCCTGGCCCTGTGAATAGGTGAGAACAGACGGAGTGTAAGATCAGCAGTACTGAACCAACGGCAGCAAGTAAGCAGCCCCCTACTAAGTGGTGGTGGATGGCATAATGGCCCCCAAAGATGCCCATGTCCTACCCCAAAACCTTTTAATGTGTTATTCTACATGGCAAAAGGGGCTGTGCAGGTATTGCTATATTAAGGGTCTCGTTGTGGGGAAGTTATCCTGAATTATCCTGGTGGGCTCAATAAGGAGGTCCATAAAGAGGGCAGCAAGAAAGGTCAGAGTCGGAGATGTGAAGATGGTCACAGAGACCAGTGAGGAGTGAAGATGCAATGTGGCTGGCTTTGAAACAGAAGAAGGAACCATGAGCCCAGGCATGCATGTGGCCTCAAGAATCTGAAAAAGGCAAAGAATGACTCCTCCCAAGAGCCTTCAGGAGTCACCCTTGCTTGAGCTTCCTCACTTGTGAGGCATCTGACTGTCAGAACTGTAAGATGAGTTTGTGGAAATTTGTTACAAGAGCAATAGAAAATAAATAGACATGTGTCATGGAAATTTAAAGGGAGGTATCTTGCATGGCATCAAGAAACACTGACCTGGTGTCTACTTGCGAGGAGTGGCAGTGATCATGGTGGTCTTACATTCTCCTCAGCTTGGCTAGACTTTGACAAGTTGTTTTTTTTCTGCCTACAGGTCACTGAATTCCTTTCTCTAGGAGCACTGACAGGGCACTTGTAATTGCAAATTCTATCTCTGCCTCTTTGAGATGTAAATCTTCTCTTAATTCTTATTAGTTTTGCAAACCAAGAATGTCTTCCTTGAGGCCCTGGCCATCTCATTGAAATGGTATCATCAAAGGAGACAGCACCCTTATCTCCCAGTCTCTAAGGGAGGGCAGCAACCTAGCTTTCTAAAGCACCAATTAGCAAACACAGATGCCCTAATCATGTTGGCCAGTGCAGGCAGCCCTCTCCCAATATCTTCCAGTGCTTTTTGGCTCACTCCAGAGTTAAGTCAGAACATCTGAACACAGTCATCTCTCCCTACATATATACGCGAATGCAAACTCTTGATTATTCCAAACCCCTGCACCTGGACTAGACAGGACTACCTCTTAGGACCTTAGTCCTGTACCTCTTCAGAGTCCCATGCTCTGCATTTCAGAAACACATTGCTTTCGAACCCCAGACTCAGCATGTTTTCTCCTGCCTCTAGATTTGTCTATGTATGTTTCAAAACCTAGTACAAGTGAGAAGCCTTTGACAGTCTTCAGCAGGCAGAATGATGTCCATCTGGCTGTTTCTGTGTGAATCGATGCAGTATCTAACAGATAGTAAGGGGTCAATAAATGATGAACAAATGCATTGTATAGCATTTTGTTATTCATATAAACAAAGGGCAGCAATGCCGTGCATACACAGAGGATTTGATAATTTAAAAACTATACGCTTAGAATGTAAAAATAATACTGGGACAAGCCCTTCGGTTCCCCTCCCACTGTGGGAGCTTTTCTGTCCTCTCAATAAATCCTGCTATAAAACAATAGTAAAAAAAAAAAAATAACACTGATGTTTGTGTAGCCCTTTATAATCTGTTAAGTGCTTTTGCCTACATCATCTAATTTGGTATTCTCAATAACACAATATCATTCCAATGTATAGATAAGAAGACAAAACTCAATAAATTAATTAAAAGCTTGCCTGTTTATTATTGTTTAGATTATTATTAGATATCTTTAAAAATTCTTCAAAGACCCACCCTTAGGCTGTCTTGAGGTTTATTATGTAGCAAAAAGAATGATAGGACAGAAACCAAAACAACTTATTCTTTTCTTAGATAAAAACTTCAAATTTTAGATAAAATTCAAATTTAGGACACCCTTAAATCACTTGTTTATTACATAGTAAGTGCATGTCCTTATTAAATTTTTATCTAATTTTTAATTTAAAATTTAAAAAATTCTTAGCAGTCGTTATTTCTTTGAATGAAAGAATGTGCTGATTATAGAAATTTTTTAATTGCATATTTACATAAAATGCAATATATTTACACAAAATGAAGCTTTTATTTTATATAAAATAAAAATGGATTTTATATAAAATACAAGTTGATTTTATATAAAAATAAAAATTGGACCTGAGAGTTAGAATATTTTGTCAGAAATAACTAAGAAAACTATTTCTGAGTTACCTGAAAACCTAATGACACTTTAATTACTGAATATCAAGACTATTGTAGGTCAAGAAAAAAACGTGTCATTCAAGTGTGTCAGAACTGACTTGCCTTTATATTTTGTTATGATTTGTTTCTATGATTGGGCATTCTGGTGTCATCAATAAATGACTCTCACATAGCCAGCTTCTAGAAGTAATGACAAAATGACTATAACAGTCATGCTATTTGGTAAGTTGGATACTAAATTTTATTTATCCTTATTTAGTCTATGAGCATTTCCAAATAATTTTAATAAAACTACCATTTTCCCTTATGGAACACAAAGCAAAATAATATTAGTAGAAAGTAGTAAAAATTTATCAAGTTTTAAGGAAAAGTCAAGAAAAAATTATAGCAAAAAATTAACAAGAAATAGAACAATTCAAAGAACATTTGCATGTTAATTTGTTTTACATTTTTTTAACCTTAATGTTGTTCCTGATAGTCCTGTCACCAAAAGCAAAATATTACTCAATGTTGAGAAGTACAAAGAAGCAGCCTTTGGATCAGATAAAGGAAGACTTCACCTAGCATTTGAGGGTCCTGTTAAGTTTAGGGATTAGCCTGTATAATCTCTAAAGCAGAGGTTTCCCAGCTTGAATGTTCATTCAATCATAAACTTTGCAAAGAGAGATTCAGAGGCTCTAACCCAGATCTACAGTATCAGAAAATTTGTTTTTCAGTTGATTCTAATATAATTGTGAGTTGTAGTCACTTTAGGCTTGGTCTGTGGACTAACTCACTCAACTGCCCCAAATTTTAAAAACTGTTTTCTTATATTCCTATTTTATTTAGCTGTAGTATATACTTGAGATTTTTTTTCCTACTGGACACTGAATTGTATTTAGCTGTAGTATATACTTGAGATTTTTTTTCCTACTGGACACTGAATTGTAAAGGTTTTAAGTCTCTGCGTGTATGATATTACACATCTTTTGCTGTGCAATTTACTTGATCTTTTGATCAAAAACAGAACCCTGAAGTTTCAAAATCATTTTTTTCCTTCTGACCTCTGAAATCATTGTTTTATGACCCTATATCTCATTTTATGAATAAGTCTGATTTCTAACATTTTGTAGATATTAGTTTTGTTTTGATTTGCCCTTTCCATTCTGAAAACATTTTTGACTTTTATTAATCCATAAACTGTCTTTAGTCTATGCTACATTTGTTTCTAATTTAATTTATCCTACTGGGGACTCAGAGCACCAAAACCTGTGATTTTATTTTTCAGAACAGAAAACTTTTCTTCTACTATTTCTTTGATAATTTTCTCTTTTTGAGTGTTTCTCTGTCATTAAAGAGCATGTTATACAAGATGTTGAATCTACTGCATCTTCTACCATCTTAAATATTTTTGATAATTTTTTGGAGAAGAATTCCTTGAATTTATCTTCCAAATCACTCATTTTAGCTTTAATACTATGCTTTATATTATTCAGTCTTACTATAAAATTTTAAGTTGACAGTTATAATTTTAAGTTCATTAAATCAGTTTAATTCCCTAAGTCCTCTTTTTTTCCAAGTGCTCCTTTCTTGTTTAATTATTGATACTGCCTTACATTTTTTCTTATTGATCATAATGAAAATTTTTAGAATCTTTTCCTGCATCTTCTCTGTGTCTTTTGGCATCAGTTGTCTCATCTTCCTATTGTTGGTTTTGCTCCACGCTGGGAGGCTTGGTTTTGGCTTGTGGCTATAGGCTGATTAGTACACTAGTTAATACTTTTTTCCTCTGCAGTTGTTTCCAGTCTTTCACCCTAACAGGATTCTTTCTTACATAGAAAGGCAAATGGCAGACTCTGTGGAAGAGTGTATGAGTTCAGGTGTTGGGGCAGGCTGAGGACTCACTGACAATGGAGAATTTCAGTCTGTTTCTCCCTTAGGAAGCACTATCTCTTTTCACATTGCACTCTGTGTTGCCTGGGGATGTAGCATTACCTCCACCTTAACTTGACTTAACTTCTCTCCTGCAACAACATTTGTAGGTTGGGGAAAGGTAGTGAAGCTTTCAGAGGCTAAGAAAAGTCAGAAAGAGCTTGAAAACCCAACAAATTAGGCCATCCAAGTGTTCACAGGTGAGAAATGGGAAGGACGCAGGCGAGTAAGGCTCTATTGGAGAAGAGAGGAAAGTTGGAGAAGGTGAGTCTGAAAGGAAGTGGGATCAGTGGCCTTTGGTGCACAGCGGGCTTGTTTTGCAAGGAAAACTGTAGTTCAAAGTTTATCTCTAAAGAGCATCAGCAAAGGATCGGGAAAGACTCCTGGTTACTTAAGGGAATGCAAAGGCAGTCTAGTGCAGCATTTCCTGTTCCCTCCCCTCCTCTCATTTTTGCAAGTCAATACTAAACAGCATCAACATACAGAGCAGCAGGGAACACTCTAGAACACTTTGTGCTTCTTGTCCCCACACTCTGCATCCCATCACTGAGATGACACTAATATGTTCGTGAATGTGTACACCTCTTCCAGTGCAATTATCTCAACTTCACACCTCACAAGAACAGAGATTAAATACAATAAGTGCCTCCACCCCCTTCCAAATGCCTCACACAGTGCCATGCACACAGTGAGATGTTTATATTAATTGATATTCAGTTCTGGCTGGGATGACTGCTACGTAACAGTTTTATGATTGAACAATGGAGATATGCTTTGTATGCTGCTGGTGGGATCTACAGCAGTAATATAATATGGGTACTTATTTTAGCCCTGAACTTTTCATTTATACAAAAAGCAGGAAATGAATCTGGACAAATGAATCCTAACCCTGAGATTTTTTTTTCATACTTAGTTGGCCTGTGTATAAAGCATCTCTGTTCTATTGGACTTTCTTTAATTCTTCCATTTCATTAAATGTTTGCCTCTAAGAGATCATATAAATACATTCATTTAATTTTATTTCATTAACTTCATTTAAAACATTCATACTTTAAAAAAAGTAATCATGTATTTAAAGCATTATTTATTATTAGCATCTTCAACTCAATTAAGTAAGAATTTAGTACCTATTATGTGTCAGAATTTTGTTATTATGATGAAGAAATAGAAGACCTAACAGAATGTGGCCCTTAAAAATTTGGTGGGGAGAAAATAAGACATAGATATAGGCACACAAAATAAAGTTAAACATCAGCATCAAGTGTGGTACAAAAAGGCACCATGGTAATGCTTCCCCAGGGTTGGGGAAAATGTGGGTTTTTACTGTGAGCCCAGGAAAGCAAGAAGACTCCATGGACCATGGTCGTGGTGGCACTTGAGTAGAGCAAACATAGACTATGTGGAAAAGAGAGATGAGAGGATCCTGGGGGTCAGGTATGGAAGTCAAAGCAGAATAAAGGAGGCACAGCATCTTCCCAGAAGGGTACAAGGTTCCACCCCACCTCAGTGACCCAGGAGGTTTGGGAGGGAGCAGTGGCAGATGAGATGATGGTCGAGAATGTAAAAGACTTCAAATGTTAACTTGCTTTCAATTCTACTTTAAAATATCAAACAGTCTCAGCCTCCCATAAACAACCTGCCCTTACACCGTGAGATATTGCTGAAGGTGCCTCTGCTGTGAAAGTGTCAGGACAGGACTAGAGCCAGGACTAGAGTCAGGCAGCCCAGCTCTATTCTTGACTGCTTGCAAGGGGTGTGATACCTAGAGAAGCCACTTAGACTTGGTGAACTTCATTCTCTTCGTCTGTAAAATGGGGATTGTATTACCTATTTCAAAAGTATGCTATAATCAAATTAAGTTATACGACGCACATGCAGTTCCCATCCCAATGCCTAATACACATTCAAAAGACACTGGCTGTCATTGTGGTGATGATCACTATTACCCCTTGGTGACCCTGGAAAAGCCACATGGTTTCCTAGAGCTTTATCCACCCCTTTCTTCAGACTATCTTCAGAACCAAGTGAGACAGCGTTGAGCATCATTAAGTGCTCTATAAATTAGGGCTGTTTCCACTATTTTATTACCATTTTTTCGCTCTTGTTGTTTCTTTACTATCTATCTCACTTGATATATAATGACATAATTGTATTCAATAAGTATTTATTGAATAACAATTTCCTATTATTGAGTGACTTCTACACAGAAGTCACTGTGCTGGAGGCAACCACTCCTAGATACAGACTGATAAGTTAGAGCTGCTATTGGCAACATTCAGCTGCTGGACCCAGTCCGGCCCACCACCCCTCTTTGCAGGTACACTGTTATTATCATACAGCCACACCTGTTCTTCACATGTGGTCCATGACTGTTTTTGCTCAACAACAGCAGAAAGGAGTAGTTGTGACAGACTGCATGGCCTGTAAATACTAAAGCACACAGCTCTTTACAGAAAAGATTTGCTGACCCTGAGTTAAAGTATCCCTATCCTTGAGAAATATTTGATCTGGCAAACTGTGCTAAGAATAGACATAAATTGGCTATTGCTAGGTCATTGCCACTACCATTGCCTTGCTAAAGTATGGTGTGGCCATGTGCTGTTTGAGCTATGGCCAGGCCTTGTTATCTTAAGTTTTGGCCTCCTGCCGTACATTGGGGAGGTAAATCTCCTCTTTTTATTTCTTTTTTTCTAATTTCCTTTATAAATAAACTATATTTTCTAATATGAAAAAATGGACATAAACTTCTAACTCAAAATATATATTTTATTAGAGCAGTATATACATATTTTGTAGAAGGAGATATCTAATTCCATGGGCTGATCAAAATAATTTATTATAGCAAAAGTATTTGGAACTGTCTTTTATTAAGGCTAAGATTTATTAAAGATGTAAGAAAAAAAGCAAACTACAGGGACAGAGAACAGTGGGTGCAGTGAATACTCTTAGCATCATTGGGTAAGACTCCTTTGAAGAAGTGATGTGTAGCAGCGTCCTTGGGCATTAGTCATGAATATAACCATCTGGGGAAGAAACTTCCAGGGGAGGGACAGCAGTAGCAAGGGCCCTGGGGACAGTGCCTCAGTGTCAGAGGAAACTTACAGTATCATTGCCTGAGAGCATCAAGCATTGACATACACCATCTCATTTAATTCTCTCAGCAACTTTATGACATATGTAATATCATTCTCCTTTTACATAGAATTTCAGTCTAGAGTGGTTAAGATTTGCTGACCCTTTAAATGGCAGCAATTAAATCATGTTTTGCATCATTGCATTATACTGCCTTGAAGGGCATCTTGACACTGAACAGATGCAGGCATGCGTTCTAGATGCAGGAAGAGAACCCACAAAGGAAAGTGTTTCTAAAACAGTGTGTATTTGGATAACAGGAAATTTTTATAATCTGGTTTCAATGTGGACTTCCTATGGTACATTCAACAAGATAAAGTTTAAAAAGCAGGTTGGTGACCCATTTGTAGAGGACCAGGAGTCATAGGCAAAGAAGCATGTTCTTAATTCAGTTAGTGATGGGAAGTAATTCAAGGATTTGGAATGGTGAACAGCAGAGCAGTGCCCTGGGTGAATCTATCTGGCAACACGAGTATGATGGATTTGGGAGAGAAAGGCTGCAGGCCATGGAACGAACTCAATGTTTATTGCATTTGACCAAACAAGCTGCAGCAGGGAGGTACATGAGGCAATTGTTTCAGGGATAAACAGGAGAGGAGTGGTGAGCTGAACCTTAGAGGCAGAATCTATATAACACGACAATCGACTAGCATCAAGAGATGACAAATTCAAAGATGGTGGTGAGGTCTTAGGTCTGGAAGAAGAATGGTGTGGTCATGAACAGAATCAAGGAGGAGGAACTGGCATGGGGCCAAGAAAAGAAACTGGGGTTAGATTTGTGGCAGTGACTCTCTGGAAGAGAGGTTGGCCTTTGACCTGGAAGCGGTGCTAGGGTGTGAGCAGGAGGCTGTATGTGAAGAGGGACGAAGTGGCATTAAAGGAGATGATCATTGACACAGGAGTGTAAAAGGAAGCATTAAGAAACCCAGACCAGAAAGCCTATGGAAAGTCCATGTTTCAGGAAGGCTGTACTCCAGGATGTAAGATGATGACAATGACTGATGCTTATGATGCCTATGGTATGCTCTATGCTTTAGTCCGAGTGCTTCACATGTGTCTACCATGGATAACAAATGGACTTGGTGGGGACACCAAGAAGGAACAGCAATTTCTATAGACACCTCCTTGACTGGTTGCCATTGGGCTGACTGACAGAGTTGACAAGAAGGGTGTGGCTGTGCACCCAGGGATGTGAGACCATTACACACTGTCCAGGCTGGTCTCGAACACCTGGGCTCACTCAAGTGATTTCACTTTATCACTGAGTTACCGCCGGAATAGAAGAGTTAACTTCTCTGACCATGTTGCTTATATTTTCAAAATTGAAACATTCTCTCATGTTCTAGTAAACATTTGATTTTTCTTTGGGACCAGCTTGATGTTGAGTGAAGTAACATCACCTACCATTAACTCGCAGAAGTTTGCCAAGTAGCATTTGTCTAATGGCTGTGGCAAGACCTGCCAGGCTTAGTGTTCCATCTGATGGTGTAACCTTAATTATGTGTACTACCTCCATAATGCGGGGAGCAGTGCACCTGACATACGTACAGAGCAGCTCTCAATAAGTGAAGCAGCCTGGTTTCCTTCCTCCCCACTGCTCTGGGACCAGTTATCTCCTTGCTCCTGGAGGAAGCCTCAGAGGGCTCCCAGCACTCTTGGTTCCTTTTAGTCCCCGCCTCATGCCACACATTAAAATAGCCAGTTCTCTCATTTGAAACTTACATCTAAGTTGACTTTATCCCTCCCCCAGCCAGGGCATGTCTTAGGTCTGAAAGCCTATGGTGGGGAGGGAAATATGGTGCTTTCCTCTTCTGGCCCATTTTGCTCTGATAGAGTTTCAGACCCTTCAGATCCAGCCTAGGGAAAGAAGAGTTTAGGAGCAAAGCTCACAACACTTGGCCTTCGAGTTTCAAGACTCTCTGGATTCAACTCTTTTTCTAAGCAGGCTCTTGTTCAAAGAAGAACCAGAGCTCCTGGAACACAGGCAATGCTGCTTTCCGACTGCCCATGCTGCCCCTCCTGCCCTTGTGAGTACCTGCATCCTCAGTTCACCCATAGGGTTTGTTTGCTTTCCCTTTCCAGGTTGTCCTCCTCAGGACTGGAAGATCCAGAGCTTCTTCTGTACCTCTGTTGGGTCAGCCTCCTCCCAAGGACCACATGGCCTGTAGGAAACTCATGCACCCAGGTGCTGTTGGGGTAGAAGAGCAGCTGACTCACTCTCAGTGTAGACTCCCGTCTCTCTGCTCTTCCATCCAAGGTCAAGGCTCCAGGGACACACTTTAACCTCCCCTGGAAGACTGCTCAAAACCTGTTCTACTTGCAGAAGGAGGTGAAACTTGGTGGCACTACAGAAGCCCGTTTCACTACATTCTCACTCTCCTCCAGCTTTTTCCACTCACAAGAACTGGAGGTGGATGGTTTCTAGAGGTGTCTGAGCCAGTCTCGCAGTATTTTAGCCTATCCTGATTGGGTGGTCCACCTCTTTGTTCTAGGACAAAGGGTGACAATGTACCTCTGCACTGTCCTCAGTCTTTGGGACCTTGGCTACAGCAGAGGCAGAAAAAGTTCGATATTATCATGCTGCCAGATAGAAGAACACTAAAGATGTGGATAACCATTCAGTAGCATACTTTGAAAGTGGCAACCCTGGTTAAAAAGTCCTTTTTCTGCTTTCAATGGCAAGTTCCGTAGAATCATTCATTTCTGTTTTTATGTCTTTTTCAGCACCTTTGCCTCACACCTATTTTGCCTCTTGTTCCCAGTGACTTCTGTTCTGATGTTGTCTCACTTTCCTTAGACCTTAGAATCACTATTGGTTCCTGACCTTCAGATGATACACTTCCTAAATAATCTCAAATGCCTTCCACTATTTCCAGCACTCAACAAAAGGGCTTGCTTCCTGTGTACACAGAGAAAAATTAAAGTGACTGGAAAAGACTTTCCATAGCCCCTCCCACTGCATCTGCTACTCACCTGTATCTGCGCCCACATGCTTGCCCTTCCTCCTGTTCCCAAAGGTGAGCTATCAATGTTTCTGTCAAGGTTACCACCACCAGCAGCACCCCATACACACTCACACTCATGCTTAAGACATGGTCCTTCACCCACTCAAGGATATCCCTCTGGTCAATATTTTCTCCCGTCACCCAGTTTTGTATTTTTTTTTCAGGACTACAGACATAGTTTTAAATCTACCATCTTAGAAAATACCAGAAACCAAACTAACCCCAAACTTTTCTGATTCAATTTTCCTTTTAGATATAATTCCATTTCTTTGTTCCCTTTCCATTGGAATCCCTCAAAAGTCATCTACACTCACTGTTGTCAAGTCTTCCCTTCCCATTCTGCCTTGCTCCTAGGTTTATGTCCCCTGCATTCTACCAAAATGCCCTTATCAAATCACCAAAGTCCTCCAGGGTGCCAAGACCATAGGTCAATTGGCAGCTCCTGTCTCATTCTCTGATCTGTAGCATTCAACAAAGTCGGTCACCCTTTCCTTCTCGAAGGGAAGGCAAGGAAGGTATTGTTCACCCTGGCCTCTTGGGCCCTTCTACCTGAGCTTTCCTCTCACCTCACTGGCCACTTCTCCTCACCTCCCCTACTGGTTCTTTTCTCCCTCTCTCAGCAGGGCTATAAACCTGTACTGACAACTCCCAACATTGTACCTCTAGCCTGGCTCTCTCCCCTAAAAATAGAGTCACATAGTCAACTACCTGCTTCTCATTTCAACTAGGATATCTGACAAGGATCTGAAGCTCAACAGGTTCAAATCAGAATTCCTGATTTTTCCCCAAGCCCTGCAATCCTATCAACTTTAGTAAATGTAACACAATCTTCCTAGTCAGCTCAGGCTGAAGAACTGTGGCATTATCCCAGAGCCAACCCTTCCCTGTAGACCAGACCCTCAAAAGATAGGCAACTTCTACTTCACATCAGTGAGTCCTGAACATCAGTTGTTCTGCACCAACAAGCTAAGCAAGAGCCTGTTTCACCGCATGGCAGGTGGAGAAAGTTACAAAGTGCTATACCAAAACAGAGCCCCAACTAAATTTCTAAAGTGTATTTAAGACACAGTAGAAGCTGTTAGGTTGTAAAATGCTTTAAACTATTTTACGGCTCATGATAAATATTTGTCAGGAAGAAAGCAGGGAAAAATGCACATTAAAAATTAGACAATTCTCAAATACATTTACTTGTCAAGTGAGGTGGACACTTGAAGTTTGGAAAAAGTTGAGAAGGAAGAAAAGGGGAAAAGATGGAGTCTGTCTTTGTCACTCACTGTGGAAAGTGATGGTGCTGACAATTTGGATGATAAATGGGCAATTTCAGGCAAGTTATCAGAGTCACTGGTAGAGATAATCTGCTTTTTGGGTATTTGCAGAGAACTTCGAGAAGTCAAAACTTGAAAACATATTTGACATGCTTAGATTAAAAATACAAAGTGGAGTTTTACTTACATTTACATTGTTTTTTTAACAGAGATATACGAGATGGGCAATTTTCAAATGTAAAACATTTGATCCTGGCATCCTCATGTTTAAAGATAACATTTATTGTTGCTTTCAAATATAATGGTTAGACCTCTTATTATAAGCAACTTCCAAGCTGCAATTCTCTTTTTTGGAAATTGGTTGTTATTATAATATCTGCACACATTTTTGATGCTCTGGCAACTGTTGTTGAGTTTCAAGTTGAGATTTCCCCTGCACATTATATTTTTTAAAGTTCATTGAATTTGGGGGACATAAGTATCATTATTTTCTATATTAATATAGTTTTAAAATTGTGTGTGTGTGTGTGTGTGTGTGTGTGTGTGTACTATGAACTGTGAGTATTAGAAAACCAGGAGGTGCTCTAATGGGAAATATTTGTTAGGGAGATTCTGTATAGGACATGTCCCTGTATGCAAAATCTAACCGCTTCCTTCCATGTGATGACTCTACCAATATTTCCCAAGTGCCCACACCCTCTTCCCAGACTACCAAGCAGCCCTCTAGCTGTTTTCCTTGCTTGACTCCTTAAGCACCTAATCAACACAGAAACCCAAGTGGTCTTCTACAAACATTAGTCAAAGCATGTTACAACTCTGCTCAAAATACTGGAGAGCATCTCATTTTCTCAGAGCAATGGTCCAGTACCCCAAGGACCCCCTGGCTTCTCTCTGACCATACTGTGCCTCACCTCTCCGCTGATACCACACTGACTTTTCGCTAGGCCTTGCATAGTCCCAGCACACTTTGCCCCAGAATCTGTGCATGTTCCTGGAGCATGCTTCCCTGAGGGGTCACAGGTCACCCTGCTTCATTTCTGCTGGAAGGCTTTCTCTGACATTCCATATTAACAGCAGTCATTTTTCCTCTGCCATATACCCTTCTCCTTGCTCTGTCGATCATTTTGGGCAGTATGTCTCATCACCTGATATAAATGCATAAAGGGGGACCATATAATGTTACTCAGAACACTCTGAAACTGAAAGGGGCTCTGTTTATAGTTATGAGGAGGTGCCCAACTTGTCTACTGTTGTTTTCTGTGAGAATGGAAACTCCAGGAGGGCAAGGACTTTACCTGTTTGATAACACAGCTTTAATGGCAGGATTCTCAAAGCATCTGGTGCATAGGAGACTGTAGAAGATATTTATTAAATGGATGAATACATCAGTGACTCTGTGTGCTGGCTTGATGTCTGTTCTACATGAAATAGAATTATGAAGAATGATCTGCAAATTTTCCCCAGGGAGCATCCTTTCCTCCCCAGATGTCCATACTTTCTATGGAGAGAATTCAATATGGAAGATTTTTCCCAGGAAATGCAAAACCGGCAGTTTTTACTCAAAATAAGACTGCCAATCTTGTTCTAATCTAGAGGAATGTAATGGAGATGTCTTAATTTAGAATCCTGTTTCAAATGCTAACCCAATATATGCCCATCTTTTAAGTAGGTAAATTGTTATAGCTTAATAGAAAGGATTTCTTACAAATTCCGAGTTTTGTGTTGCATGGTTTAGTGATGTGTAATTTTCACTAGACAGTGTTATTCTTTAAATTCTTAGTCCTCTGGTGTAAGCTGTAGTTTATTACAGACCACCAAGATCAAATCCTTTCCTCATCATTTTAGTTTCAGAACTGAAAATCATTTTATTTTCAGTGATCCTGTGGTCCCCATCCAATGACTGCGCAAAGCTACTTGCTCTTCTTTATGATGCACAAAATCCTAACCTGTTCACTCTCTGCAAGTAGCGATGAATGAAATCTACCATATGGATTCGGAATGACTGTTGTTTAAATAAGCCTACCTTGTTTGTCTAGTGTGTTCAGTTTGGGCACAAGAATAGAAGACTGAGGTTGAAATGCCTAGCACAATAATAGCAGAGTTAAGAAGAGTCAACATATACTTCACCTGGCCTGGGTGTTAATGGAATATTTAATTCCCTTAGTAGTAGAAGTTCATTAACCTTACTGAACTTTTTGCAGTAATAAACACAAATCATGGCTGTTTCCTCCTATGATGCCTGCAGTATTTAAAACATAATAGTACATTTTTATAACCAGAGACATTGAGAAAGACAGAACAACACCAGTAAACAAGAAAAATCATCCTAAATATATTATGATGTTATTCTATGAAATGTTTTAATCTTAATAAAAAGAAACATTTTAAGTGGTACTGCCTAGGCAACTATGCTCTTATTTCCCTGTGAAACAAGACTGAAGTCTTATTATTATTATTATCATTGTTATTATTAGTGTGTGTGTGTGTGTGTGTGTGTGTGTGTGTGTGTGTGTGTGTGTAAGGCTCCTCAATTCTTTGAGATGTCATTTCCAGAAAAAGTTTAGAGTACCAAACAGATGGAGTACAACAAGGTGCATTCATTTAAAAATGCACATGAATATATGTGAGCATCTGCCCAATTTTGCAGAAATATTTCTGAAGCATCATAAATCTCCTCTCTTTGTATTTTAATAGAATACATGTGAGTTTGAAAATTCTACCAAGTAAAAAATGGAATATTAAAAATGTTTCTAGAATTGCATGATTGTCTTGATATTGTATAAAAGTAATTTAAAAGATCATACTCCATTCCTTAAGTTTTTATTGCTATCTAATATCAACAAAAAGTGATGATTAATATGAGTTACTATAATGTAAAATTCCCACTTATTTAATACAAACCATAAAAAGTGACTTCTTCACTTTTCCCACCATCTCAATAACACAACTGTTATTTTATTGATCCCTAAACTTAACTGCTTTTATTAAAATTTTTCTTTGTATTTATATATCCACACCATAGCAAATATTCTAATCTGGAAATATTAGGTTGCAAGGAATACACCCCATGAAAGTTAATGTGGGAAGATCAGTAACGAGGCCTGCAATAATGGCAAAACCTCTACTGAATGGTTAATGCTCCTCTCCAACATTAACTTACACAGGATTTTGTATAGCTGTGATATTGACAGTGATCCCAGTGCTATATATCTCAGTCTCATAGTTCTACTTCTCATGAAAGAGAACCTGACTTGCTGCTGGTCAGGAGTCAACATTTTTATTATCCAACCAGGTAGTTGGGAGTGATCAATGTGGTACATCCAATTTCCTCTTAGCTCTGTGAAGTTCAGAGTCTCTAGATCACCCCCCTGAAGTGGCCAAGCTAAACAAATATTTCCATACTACTGATCATATCAAAACAACAGCAATACTCCTATAAAATATTCCTATACAATAGCTGTTTCAGTTTTACAAATAGATTCTTAACCTAAAACAGTAACTGTCAAATTTTTGTGATTCCCCCCACAAAAATAATTGTACAGACTTCCGCTACAACTTATAAAGTGCATACAAAGGCTAGTAGGTTATCCTAAAAACACAATATAATGCAAATAGAAAATGACTTTCAAAAGGATGAAATAAAATTTTGATATAAATTGAAGTTTATTATTTTCCATAAATATCCATGATGAGACCACTTTTCCATAATCAGTATTTTAGGTATTATTTTAGTATTCACAAACCCATATAGCATACTTGCTATGTGTCAATCACCCCTCTAAATGTTTTGCAGATATTTATTCATTTATTCTTTGTAACTACTGGTGGAATGGTACTGTTGTTAATTCTATTTTATATGTAAAGAAATTGATGCACAGATTAAATGAATAGAACATCACAAAGCTAGTAAGTGGGACCACAAGAACTGTAGTTCAGGTAATATTGTAACTATTATCCTATAGATACTCTTAAGAATTGTCTACACCAAGAGTCAATGTGACACCTCCTTCATAACACCAATCCCAAATGCCCAGGGGCCTCTGTGGCTTTTGACAGACATCTCTTCCTATGTTAAGTTTCCTTTCTTTAGATGATACCTTATTTCACACTCTCGTCTACTCTCTGCTGTTTCTTGTACATAGAAGTCAAGATCTCCCACAGCACTGACAAAGAAATTGGTAAGACTTTCAATAGTCAGATTACTGCAAGGAAAAAGCAATTGCAGCAAAGCCTTCAGTACATCGCTGTAGCAATAAATATAGAGACAGTCCTTGGTGGATTATTCTTGCATGTGCATTAAGAAGGAAACCAGTGGGCAATGTCTTGGACAGTCTCTGTTCTACATTTCCTCACTATGCTGTCTCAAGGGCAACGTCATGTGAGATGCTCAAGATATTTTTTCTTTCTCTGAAGCACAGATGAGCTTGATACTTCATGCATGATGGATGTCAAACTAATTAGGATTTTACTTCCTCTACTTTATTTTCATAGTAGAAAATGTGTCAGAGTAGCTCTAGAAATGGTTGGAGGATGCACCATAGCACCCTCCATCCATTAATCACCAGAAGATTGCTAAGAGTGTGTTTTCCATATTTGTTCTTTCTTTTGTTTTCATGCCAAACCTGTTGCTTTTTGTTTCTGACACTATTTCTTTCTCCTTGTGAGTTCTAAGACTAAATTGCCTTGAGAAAGTAGTACTTGATGGCATAAGAGTTTCCATGGTCATCTGCAGAAATTCAAGTTTTAGTTTGCAAAAGAGTAGGCAATGATTTCAAACATTGAATAATAAGTGCTTAACTTACTGGACTCATGTCCAAGCATTTGACCTCCTTACTGAAGAGGATGTTGGATGTCATTCTTTTCCTGTCTAGCAACCCTCACTTATTCTCATGATGTCTGGAGCCACTTTTTATTTCTTCGTGCATCTTTTCATCTTTTAAAAAATTTAATCCTGATAGCATCTCTCTTAATTTGTAATTAAACAAACCATAGGTTGATTTAAGAGGACCTTGAGGAGAAGACCCATTTCCTGGTAGTTCCCTAAATAATTTCTATGGCTTTTTATATAAATGCCCAGGTTTTGAATCTTCCCTGGAGTAATCTCTATGCTACTCTTCTTCCCATAAGAAGGGAGAGGAACACCTCAGAGTTGTGATTATTTGAAATGGCATTTGAGGTAAGGAGTCATAACCCTTACCAAAGTTCATGAATTTTATGAGTTTTCAGTTAACCCACATGAATGGAATTCAACTTTTCAGGTAAACAGAGACTTCTACAATCTAAGTCAGGAAAACGTTACAAAAGGTTATGCCCCCACCCAAGGGAGACAAAGCCTTCTGCTTATACATCCGAAAGATGCAATGCATTTGGGGGAAATAAGAACAAGCCAGGAGGATTGTGAAACTGACAGCTTTAACGACTTGCCCACAGGTTTCAAGGCCTCTCTACTCTTTTCCCTGTAGGGATTCAGAGCAATGGAAACAGTCTGTGAATAAGCACTGGTCTCAGATCTTTGACTCTGCAGAGACAGTTTCTACAAAGAATGGTCCCCAGATGCCCAGCACAGCTTCGGGGAAGGTTGTCTCTGATATGTACATATCATGGGATGGTGAGAGACATACTACAAAGCTCACACTCTTTTCCATACTAATATAGTGTCACAATAAGCAGTAAACAGATAATGAATTTTGGGAAGCACACAGGGAGGGAAGACTGTCAGGAAGTCAGGTTCTGGCAGGTGGTAAAACTGGAAGAAAAGACAGTGGCTGCAACAGAACAGTAACAATGGAAGTATGTTCTACTTCCTAAGGCAAAGTTGTTGCATTTAAAGAGAAAAAGAGACATGAATTTTAAAGCAGGAGAAACCAGTCCCTGGACATTGGAGATGGCCAAATACCAGTGAAACTGCGTAGCATGCCAAAGGCACAGTCTGGGGGACTAAGAGGAGAGAAACCAGGAAGCATCTCTGGCAATAAAGCAAATCTGAGAGGTAAGACTTCCCATGGACAGTTACACCCACACATACTCCCTCCCACTCAGTAAACATCTGGAGAGTTTCTGACAGATGTGAGGCTCTGTGCTAAGGGAAGACTCAGAGCTGAGGAGATAGGACCCCCCTCCCCCCGCCATTTCCCCAGGATTATGACTCAATAGGAAAAGGAACATACACAACAAGAAAAGGCGATTGCTCCAAGGAGCAGTGGAGAATGAGCACATGGACTGAAGGAATCAAGTTGAGCTTCACACACGATCCGGTGCTTGCACCTGGTACCTCAGATATGCTTAGAAGTGTGCTTTGTCATTAAGAAATGAGATTGCATTGTGGCCAGTGGAACTAACATGTACCAGAGTGCAGAAGCCTGCGGATGCCTGGCCATCTCAGAACATCTGAGGAAGGGGAGAATTGAGCGCTATGAGAACAGAGGCAGAAGATTCAACCTCTGACAGCATGAAGGAAATGAGTGTTTTGTCAGTTTCTTGTTTCAACTAGTGAGTGCATATAACTTTGAATTCATTAAAAGTTTTAATGTAACTCTGTGGTAAATATAGATAGATGATAGACGGATTATAGATAGATAGATGATAGATAATAGATGGATAGACAGATGATAGATAATAGATGATTGATAGATAGATAGATTATAGATAGATGATAGATAGACAATAGATGATAGATAGAATAATTAAAGACCTATTCTGTACTTCAGATGTCCCCAAGCGGAAGAAAGATAATCCCACCCATCAGTTTGTCATGATAATAATCAGCAGTGGCAATGCATGAGAATTCAGCAATTTTGTTGTCACACAAGTGAAAAAACAAGAACTCTTGAGTGCTTTCTCAAGCATGTGCTTTTTTCCTCAACTAAAGATTATTTTGTCCTGAATATTTTCAACATATACAAAAGAAGAGTAATGATTCTCCAAATAACCATCAAGATTTTGTTCTCTTTGATTCAGCTATTTTTAATCTTTGCTGAAATATTCTAAATCCCAGACCTGCTTTCATTTCACTCTTATATTTCTGTGTATTTGCTTTTTAAAAAAATATATCATTTTCCTAGACAATTATGATACAATAATCACACCTAAAACATTAATGATAACTCATTGTCATCATCCAATGTACTTTTATTCGTCAAGTTTTCCTGAAAGTCTCATGAAAATGTCTTTTTTAAACCACTGGTTTATTTGAGTCAGAATTCAAACAAGGTTGACCCATCATATGTGGCTGTTTTAAAATAAGGCTGTCCTTTGCTCCCCATATCCGTTTTTCCCACATCATGGCTTTGCAGCAGAAACCAGTTTATTGACCCTGGGGTACGGTTCATGTTAGAATTTATCTATACTTTTTTTGTAATGTTATTTAAGTTTATATTTTTTACTTCCTATTTTTCCTGTAAATGGAAGTTACTTCTGGAGGCTTGATTAAATACAGAGTCAGCCTCTTTTGTGGCAAGAATGTTCCATTATTGATGTCTTTCCTTGGGAGGCACAGTGGCTGGTCCTTCCATGCTAGTGATCCGCTTAGCTCCTCGGTGGCTCAGGTCATGACAGTTGACCTCTCATGATAAAATCCCTCAGCAAGTTTTCACTAATTGTCTGTTTCATTGGAGATCATTGTCTCAAGCAATTTCTCCATTGGAGGTTGCAAATTTATGATTTTCCAATTGCTTTCGTATTTAATAGCTGACAATTTTTTAAAAGAAAAAAATAGCTCTCATCAAATGGAACTATTTGCTTACCCTAAAATATACTTAATCTAGCAAAGGGTAGGATAATTTAATCGTTTCCTTTTGATTGCTGATGATATAAATAAAGAGTTGGTATCACTCATATTTTGAAAACAGAACCACTTATTGTCCAGTCAGGAAAAAAAAAAAAAAAATAGGGAAACTACCAAGAGAGGGAAATTTGAGCTTGACCATATTCCCTTTCTTTATGTTACACTTTTTTTTCAATTTTTTAATTAATTAATTTATTTATTTATTTGAGTTGGAGTCTCATTCTGTCTCCCAGACTGGAGTGCAGTGGCCGCTCCCGGCCACCGCAGCCTCGACCTGCTGGACTCCGGCGATCCTTCCTCCTCAGCCTTCCGAGTAGCCACAATTACAGGCATGCGCTACCACGCCCGGCTTATTTTTTGATTTATTGTAGAGATAAGGTCTCACCTGCCCAGGCGGGTCTCAAACCCGCGGGCTCAGTCAATCCACTCACCTCAGCCTCCCAAAGGCGCGGGATTACAGGCTGAGCCACCGAGCCCGGCTTATTTATTATTTTTTAACAACAGATGATGGCAAGAATGCAGAGAAAAAGAAATGCTTCTACACTGCTGGTGGGAATGCAAACTAGTGCAACCTCTTTGGAAGACAGTGTGGAGATTTCTAAAAGAACTAGAAATTGACCTTCCATATATGTGATACTTCTAAAGGTAAAATGTTAAACTTAGGACAATAGTTACTGAAGTTACATGAGAAAATAAACCCTAATAATTCTATAGATACAATTTTGCCATTATCCAGCAATATACTACTCATAATGACTTGTTTTATCACTCTTTCTCACTCTAGAATTTCCATTGTGATATAACTTTATGGAATAAACCATCCTATGGTCCCACCTCCTGCTCACAGGAGCTAAGAAGTAAAGGAAGTTAGAAAATATGCTATTTCTTTCTATTCCTCAATTTTGGGGATGATGAAAAATACACATTTTGACAATGGACATATGGAAATGCATAGAACTTGCTCTAAACTCAAAAGAGTTTGCTAATCTTTCACTTTAACCTGGAAAGTATAAAGATGGCCGTATTACAGGAATAATGCATTTGGGTGGTTTTCTAGCATGACTTGAGAACCATGCTCAGTTGCATTTCCTCCAAATAGTATCATTAATAATCAGCATTCCTGAGCTCCATTTCTACCACCCCACATTGAAAGTCTACAAAAAATAAAAACAAAAGAAACTAATTTGAAAAGCAAGATCATAAATTTCTCCTCCAAAGGATAAGCAATTTCATCTAGGTACCAAAAAGCTACAACTATTTTTTTAATCCTGAATATTAATGTGTTGTGAAAAAAGCATGAACTCCACAAGCAGATGGATCATCAACAAGGGGATTAAACAGCCCTCAAAAGGCTCTCCAAAGAGCCATTAAAAATTGTCAAGGAATCAGAAAATTCCATAGTAAATGACCCAAATGACTTTGAGAGATGAAAAATAAGGAAACTGAAATAGTAAAATAATAATAGTACTTGCTACTTACATAATAGCTTTCTTGAGAGATTTCTGAAACACTTTCCAAACATTAATCCAATAATTTTTGTCATTAGCCTACATAGCACAAGGGAGCCTTTTATGTTATTTCTCACTTAGCACTTGGGGGAAACCAAGGCTTAGAAAGACAAAGATGGTGTGGACTGTGATAGATTTGCTTTTGACATAGAAAAAGTCAGTTCTAGAAGACAATTATCAGAGGAAAAAATGCAATCTCATTTTCCATTCCAATATTACTACACAGCATTGATTCAAAATTAATTTGATATGCTAATAAAGAAAGCTGATATTAAAATGTTGTCAATAGTTACCTAAAACTTGAGAAATCTATTAGCTCAGAGACAAGTGTACCTAAAATGAAGAGCTGAGAAGAACGCCTACTCCACATTGGGAAAACATTTGGAAAAACAATGTTTACAGTGGAAAGATTAAGAATTATGTGCATGCTTTTTTGTTAAATAAATAGTCTATTGTGTTCAAAAGTAGCACTTAAGAAACAGCTCAAGAAAATAGTTAAAATAATACAATTCTAAACTAAAATAATGGACTAATAAGGAAGGACAAACCAGCTAAGACCAAATTTCAGGAAGGAATCACAACCTTCTGGTAATGAATTCACAGCTTCTTTGATACAAACTCATGGTTTAATATAAACAGCAAAGCATCAGAGACTCACAAACTGCTGCAGATGGAAGTAAACCAGGTAAGGAACTCTGCAGGGGAGAATGATATAAACCAGCAGCAATGGGGAAAATTCAGTTTGTAGTAGAAATTGGAGCAATACCAAAGAGCATCATGCAATGGACAGAACAACTGCCCAGCAAGGGAAAAAAGAGCACGCCTCTGACTGTGTATAAAGAAAGGCAGCTCGGTAGAGAGCATCTCATTTCTACAAGACAAATTCCTTCATTCCCAAGAGAAAATATCAAATGTTATTTTTGCATGTGAGATTAATACGTACCATGAGCTACATGGTATTTATTAAATTTGTCTAATTTTTAGTGCTAAATTTTGTATGCGTGTGTAAGTGTATGAATATAGTAGCTCTCCTTAGCCATGGGGAACATATTCCAAGGCCCCCAGTAGATGTTTGAAACCTTAGATACTACCAAATCCCATATATACTGAGTTTTTTTCCTATACACACATACCTATGATAAAGCTTAATTTATAAATTAAACACAAAAGCAATGAATAACAGCAATAATAAAATAAACAATTACAACAATATACTGTTAAAATAAATGTTATGTAAATGCAGTCTCTGTCTCCCTCCATCCCTCCCTCTCTCTTCTCTCTCTCTCTCCCTCCCTCTCTACCTTCCTTCCTCTGTCCCTCCCTCTCTCTTCTCTCTCTCTCTCTCCAGCTCTCCTGAACTCTCTTTCTCCCCTCCTTCCCGCACCTCTCATGCTCTGTCAATATCTTATTGTCCTGTACTCACCTAATTTCAGAACGTTGTGTGTGGGTAACTGGAAACGTAGAATGGGGATAAAAGGCATCCTCTGTATGCTGAAGGGTGAAGGGAGAAGAGAAGAAAGGAATGGAGGTGATGATTCAACAGGTGGACTCTGCTGGTTCCTGAGACACCAAGAGAGCTGGGACACCTCCCTCTGCCCCTCCACAAAAGGAGAAAAGATACATTTCTGAAAGAATTAGACACATTTTAAATAAGGAAAGAAGCAATTCTTTTGGGTAAATGCTGAGAATGTTAGGCCTTGCTACTATTATTTATAGTTTGGTATAGACATTACTTTGAATTCAACATTGATAATGCACCAAGTTTTGCAGGGTTTGGGTCTCCGAAGTTCTGCATCTTGGTTCTGAAGCCTAGTCAAAAAACAAGGTTTCCCTTTAGGAGGGAAAAGCATCCCAGAACACTGGAGATCACCCTGTGATTGTGATTATGACATTTCCAATTCATAAACCCATAAAATGCATGCTGCCATGTGTTACACATCTTTGAATCCAGCTTAATGAGGACATGCTTGAGGTTCATACTCCACTGAGATTGGGATTCTTTTGCTTTTGCTTTCTTGAAGGAGTGGAAGTTTTATTTGCAGAAATTGGTCCTAGGAGCAATGGGTTCTTCTTTCTAATTTTGCAGAAACTGTGCTATCCTCTTTCTTCAGGGAAGCACACGCTCTGAAGTTAGAATGCCTGGCTCAACCACATACCCTGATGTATCATATTGGAGCGATGAGAGCGTTGAATTAGATTAAAAGAGATAATATACTCTAACCTTAAAATAGTGCCCAGACCATAAAAAGCACTCAGGAGCATTAAGTTATCTTAGGTCATGCCACATCACTGTGGCCGAGTTCATCATGATGTAGACAGCACCATTCTATCTAACCCTGACACCAGCAATTGAAGAACATAATTCCTTTTGGTTGCAAACAGAGCTCCAGTGGTTTTAGAAAGTGGCCTCCACTTTTTAGACTAGAGAAATAAGCACAGACCTTGGTACTGGACACTCAAGGTGCCTTGCCCAGATCTTCTTGAGTCCTTTTTACAAGGTGTGTGTGCCCCTCTCCAACATCTACCCACTCTACTTCCAAGGTCTAGTCTTTGATACTGCAGAGAACCACTACGTCTTCTAGACTCTTCTCTTCCCAGTAGACTTCCCAATGGGTCAATTGGCATGATAGTATAAAAATCCTGCTCTTTTGCCTAGTAAAGAACAAACTCTCGGATTCTGAGGCATATACACCAAGATGAGGCTTATTCAACTGTAGCAGGATGGGTTTGGGGTTTTTGTCTTCTCTGTCTGCTTCTCCTTTCCCTTCATGGTTTCTCTGGAGTACACAACCTTAATAAAGTCATCTGCACCTTGATCCTTGGCTCAAGGTCTGCTTCTAGAAACACCAGAACTAGAACAGACAATTTGAAATTACCTTGAGAGAAAAACAATAGGAGGGAAAAGAGAAGAGGATCTAGAGTATTCTTATTCCAACTTGAGAAAGCAAAGATTACAGAGTCATAAGTTAGTTCAATTCTGCCTTCCATTCCTGTTTCACACAATCCCTGTCCATGACCTTCTAAAGCATCTACCAGTGCACAGATACAGAAGACCAGAAGCCAAGTGAGTTAGGATGTAAGGGGACAATTAAATGGCAGAAAAGAGGCATCTTTGTAACCCCTGTCCCCTTCTGGAATGCTGTGTGGGCTGATCCAGCTGACCTGCAAAGCACAGTGTTAAGGTACAAAGTACACGAACACAGACATTAAATGTAATGTTCTATTCTATAGAGAGGGCTGGGGTCAGTTCAGAGAACATGACCAAATAAGATGTTTAATGATGGAATCTGAGATAAGAACTGGAAACCAAAGACTGGAGCCAAGTCATACAGCCAATGATCATGGGGGGAAGGAGTACTAATTTGGTTGTTCTGTGTGTCTGAGGTTGATTTAAAGAATTCCTTTCTCAGAGTGGCACAGAACCAGGTTTGCATCTTGCTCAGTTAGCTGAAAACTTTAGCAAACTCTGTGGAGTTTATGAGGTAGGATGTAGGTGGTTGTTTCGTGACTTTCATCCTTAACTGCATGTGAAAGGGATGGAGGGATGAGACTGAGTTCAACAGGTGCTTCTGGGTATCAGTGGGTTATGCATAGACAGAGAAGAAAGGATGGTATCACATGCCATCATCGTCGTCATCATCATTCTCTCTCTCTCTCTCTCTCTCTCTCTCTCTCTCTCTCTGTCTGTCTGTCTTGCTCTGTCTCTCTCAATCTCTCTTTCTTGACCTGTCTCTCTCACCAAATGTCCTGAGTTAAGAATATTCTTTTTTATCACTTCTTGATTCAGTGGATATCTCAAAAGACCCTACTTAATTAGTTCTTTGTCCACAGTTGATCAAGCCAAGGATGTTTGGGGTACTGGGAAGTTAGGAGAGTGGCAGAACTGTAGGTACAGTTTCTGAGTGGGGAAATTAAGCTGGTTGTTATTAGCCAGTTCTTAAGTAGCTTGATGGATGGACTCACTGTGTTGACTTTGTGGATATATAAGCCAAAAATATACCTTTCAAATTTTTTTGATGACAGTCTGAACAACTGAATCATGACCCAGTAACACACTCAGACACACACACAAACACACACACACACAAACTGTAACCAAAGCTAACACTATCCCTTATTTTGTATAAGCATGCTAATATTTTACATTGCATTCTATTTCTTTAAAAAATTCTGGTCAAAATTCACTAATTTAATTTTTTGAACCCTCATAACTGGAAAAACACTGGTCTAGTCTCCAGATGGCAAATTGCACCTGGGCATCCCTGGTCTGGGGAGGGGACTGGGGGCTGCCAGGTGGGTGAAATGGGGCAGAGAAGGAAATGGGAAGTATTTTCCCAAATTAACATGCAAACTGTAAATCATAGTCTAAGACCAGAGAGTGTTTGAGATTAAGGATAGCATTGCCAGAGTATACCTTTTATGGACAGGGTACATCATTTTTAAAGCTCTCCTTTATTGTATTTGTTCTGTATCCCAGAGGTACCATTCTATTTCATCATATCCTTCACTAGGTCTGAATCGCCTTAGGCCTTAATGTATCCAGGTATTACAGGGTATTACAAGGGGAAAAATGTATAGGGTGGATTCCATTAGAACGGAAGGGAATGCAATAATGATAAAAGATCAAAGTGTCAGCTCAGATTTGGGAATAAATATTTAAGAATGAGAAATATTTTTTGAATAATAATCCTTTCCCTCACCAGAAATTTTTGTTAGAATTTCAGTGTATTTTGAAAGGTGTCTTGTGTGATTAAACAATATTTGATAGTAAGGAATTACTAAAACCACTGATGAAACAATCAAGTAATCACTTGCTTCTCACTGTCTAGAAACAATTTGAAAATCTTATAACATGCCTCTTGTTTTGATGACAGCCAAATCAATTAATGTTCTTTTATCACTAATGACAGGACACAACATGTTTTTGAAATTATCTGTTGGGTCTTTATTTTCCATAAAATGACATATTACAGCAAGTCACCCTCATGGCCTTTTGTATCAATTATTTAAAATCAAAGAGCCATTAATTCATATATCTGTGCATCTGTAATAGTATTGTTTTAAAAGGTGGAGAGTGAGAGAAAAATCTGTCAATAAAGTCATTGGACCTCTCAAGACTGATATGATTTATATGGAATCATTGCGATTCTATTTAGAGTGTGGTGATCTCAGTGGCTAGGTATGAGAGGGTTGAATTATTCATGTTTTCCTGGTCAATATACATTCACACACACACACACACACACACACACACACCCCACACGAACAGATCGTCATTTCTAGGCTGCTTGCATGGATTTCTGAGTCTGGTTCCTTATGGAGTGATTCAGAGTCCGCCGGTAACAAGCCGCATCCTCTGCACACGGATACCAATAGAGGCTTAAAAATAGGAGCCATGTGCCACAGAGCTTCTTGTGCTAACCAACAGACTCGGTCTGCATCTGCTACATATGGATTGACAGGAGAGGGGCCAAGTATACGTCGGTGGGAAGCAGCTTGCTGCTTCTGTTTTGAGAAAAACTCATCATTGTACAAGTCCTGAACAAATTAGCCTTCCAATCACAATGCAAGGATATTGAAAGAGGGCGAAAAACTTAGATGGTATCAGGTCGTTCTTGCCAAATTAGTAGAGGATTAAAGAGGGGAAAAATCATTTGAAGACTGATAATTAGTAAGAGAGAAAAGATGTGAGAGCATGTTCGGATATGTGACTGAGACGTAGATTAAAACAACAACAACAACAACAAAACTTGTTGCCACTGGTTGGAGTCAAATGGTCACAAAATAACACAAAGCTTTGAGTTGCTCTTTAGTTAGAAACAAAGGAATTTCAGTCAAGTTCTTCAAGTCAAGGTTGTAGGGGAAGGTTTGATAAAATTCTGGATTTGGAAGTAATGTATTGAAATTCACTGGGCTAACAATAGACAGTCTAGGAGAAAATTGAGATCAAATGCACACTAAGACTTTAGTTATTATGAAACAGTAGTATAAAAGTGCTCTGTAAAACATAAACTCAGATACAGATTTTATTTCTAGTATTCAACTATCCAAACATTCTAATCCTTTTATAACTATATTACCTTACACTAAAGGGATAACTTAGTCATTTTCCAAGAGTGCATCACAATTAAACAAATTTATAAGTTAAAGAGGGTGTGCAGACAAGGCTCATATTTTTATACCTTCTTTTGTCTCCTGAGCAAATGGCAAAATTTGGTCTTTGTAAAAATGAAAAGGAGGCAGCATTGGATAGAGTCTGTACCTCACCCAGTGTATTTATTTTACTATCGCTATTACCTGTAAACTTTGACCAGGTCTGCCAATAAGGTTGCAAACCATACTAGAAAAAGGGCTCCATACCTCATTGTTGAATATCACTATGGTCACCTTCGAAGTACTTCCCTTGGAAAGCTATGCACCTATGCCAGCGCCTAGTCCACCTGTCAAAGCCATCTGGGGGCTCTTTCTTTGGAATGACCATCAGAGTCATCATTGTTATTTATTGAGGTCTGACAATTAAGTTCACAAACTTGCCACCATACGCTTACATTGGCAGCACTGTACAAATAACTGTATTAGAACACCCTCCCTACTCACCAGATCTGGCTCCCAATGACTTTTTTCTTTACCTGAAGCTAAAGAAAATATTGAAAGAAAGATATCTGATGATATTCAGGACATCAAGGGTAATACAATGATGACTCTGAAGGCCATTCCAGAAAAAAAGCTCCAAAACTGCTCTGATGAGTAGACTAGGCGCTGATGTTGGTGCATAGCTTCCCAAGGAGAGTACTTCAAAGGTGACGGCAGTGATATTCAGCAGTGAGGTATGGAGCACTTTTTCTGGGATGAATTTGCAAGGTTAATTGGCAAACTGCTATATCCTTCAGAAGGCAGACATTGCAATGCAGCTATAGCTAGCTCACTCTCTCCATTCTGAACCACAGCCTTGGGAAACTGTGAAGCACCTGCCCCTGGCCTACTGATGCTGTCTGCCTGTCAGAGCTCACAGACCGGGAGGAGTGGCAAAAACCACAAGCAGAGCAGCTGCCACAGGGGAGGGACTGAGACAGGGACAGAGGACACCCTGTGGGACAAGTTAGGGGCTTCACACCTAGAAGGGGAGGTAGAAAAGACTTCCTGGAGAAAGGTTGCTGGATGTACAGGACCTCACCCACCTGCCCTGGACAGAATATAGGAACCAAGACACTGGAATCAAGAACAAGGAAGGCGGCATGGAACCCACAGGGGCATCTGCCGTTGAGCAGGGATTGGAGGCGTGTGGTCCTCTGGGTTGAAGTGGAGTTCACAGGAGTCTCCCTGTCTTTGTTTTCTTTTTTTGTTGTGCTTTGTATTATTTTTCAATGAGTCCAAAAAGATCCAAGAGGAAACTATGAAAAGATGTGGGAACACCGAGTCTTCTGCAAGTTCTGTGAATACCAGATTGACAGGCTCCCTTCCTTTTCTGTCCCAGACAATATAACCTAAAACATTACCTTATGGATGCATAGCATACTCTGCTACACTCCTCCTCAAGATGGAGACTATCATAAATTATCAATACTTGTAATCAACAACGAAGATATGCTGAGTATCCATATGTGCCAGGCACCAAGCAGTTCACATGAACTCTCCATGAGCCCTGAGAACATTGTGCTCAGGTCCTGCAAGGGTCCCTATTTTGCAGACAAGACTCAGAGAGGTCGCCCAGGCAGGGTCATGGCTCACCCACCAGATCTGCATAACTCTAGAGTCTGAGCTTTCAAGCACTCTGTCATTCTCTGTGCAATATCACATATTGTTCTTATCATCATTATTATAATGGAGTTGCCATTTTATCTCCCCATAATTCATTTTGGAAAGCTTATAAAGTTTTTCTAGTCAAAAACACTCATTAAAAAGACACTGGCATTTCCCAATACCTTTTGTATATTACCTCCTGAGAGAGAAGCTAGCACTGTAGACTAAAGGAGGAAAAAAAATCCTCTCTTGTCTGAGCTAGAAGAGATATACACCGCGGCCTCGTTATTAATTAAATGTTTTAAAACAGTATTTATCAGCGTGCTTTTTCACTGTCAGATGCCTTGGGGCGCCCACAGCGGGTCCTCCACAGCTTTCAGGATAGAGCTGCCAAGAGTCCCTGCCCAGTAATCGAGGCTACATTTGTTCATTCTATTACAGTACAGACTTTGCTCCTCCTAGTGATTTCGCTTTAATCTATGTAGCAAATCATGCAAAAATATAGAGACTTCAGCAACAGGAGATAACAAAGAAATGGAGATTATGTAAATTGGACATTTTCTCTTGTTCCTCAAGAAAACAAAATATTTACATGCCTGCTCATTAAAAGTTGGCCAGGGGAAAGTTACAAGAATGCCATTTTCCAACTTCAGTGCTTTCTTCGGGATACAAGGTGACAATTACACGCACGTGCTAACAACATGATGGTGTGAATAAGCATTAGCACGGGCCACAACCTCTCCTCCCCTCTTGTATGGAGTCTGTGTGTATTCCAGTGGCGATTTGTGAAAAACTGTTTGCCTTTCAGAGTATCCTTATTTTATCCAATGTATTCCTTTGTATGATCACTGTAGCAGTAGCAAAAGGGAACACAGAGCTGGTCAGTGTGTGCAACTGTAAGCCATTGTACTATGAATGTATTTAACAGGTACAGTGCCCCTGAGGACCTATCCTCTATGCAGCCAAGTCAGCAAAGAGAAGAGATACGGCTATCTGTTCTCATGTCAATCCAGACACCAAGGAAGTGAAGAACCTGAGATAAACAATTTGCACCTGTCAAAACCTAGCCAGATCAAGGATTTAAACCAAACTGGAAGTTGGGGGAGGGTTTATAATTAGAGCATTTTTAATAACTCAAAGTTGAAAACAAGTTTTAAAAAGAGCCCCTTTCTTGATCTGACTTGGGAGCATTCCGTTTAAGGAATACCATAGAAGGATGCTCTTCCTGTGAGCATGTGACTATGGACACCATCTTATTCCCTTCCAGATAACAGTTTTAAAACAAATGAAAACCATGTCCAAGTCCCAGCTACGGTAAGGGTTAATGCGTGATTCACCAAACACAAGTCTCACCTGAGTGACACAAGTGACTACACACGGAAGAATCTGACTGCCCGTGTGTCCTCTGTCACAGCTAGGGTAAGTCAAGACCCTTAATGTTTCCATGGAAGGATGTTCATAGATGAAGCTCTCCCTAAGTTGCCAAAGAAAGCTGAGTTCAGGGCAGAGGCAAAAGTAAGGAGGACAAGATAGGAGTCAGCAGTCTCTTCTCTGGAGCCGCACACCTGGTGCAACTTTCCATTCCGTCAGCCCCTCCTGGAAGTTTAAGTCCCTGATATGGGAAGGGCATTGCCACAGCCTTTGAGGAACAGAATGAGGCATGAGGGAAATTGTGCAGGGGATTCCCAAGGTCCATCCAGCAACAGGACGGAGTCATTCCTCTCCACAGGTCAGGACTGCCATGGCTGATTAAGCATCTCCCAGCTTTCACAGAACTTGAGCAATGTTTATGTCTCCAATACAGTGGAGTTAGATATCACCAAGTACTCACCATGTGACTGAGAAGACCGACAATTATAATTTCAGAAAAGGATTCTTCATGTACTTACATTAAGAGGATGCCTGCCTTCTTCCTTCTAGCCTAGCCAATCTTAATTTAATTTCTCTTCTTTCCTCACAATCTATTCTTATTAGAAGAAAGCTCCTGCTGCAATCGACCCTTCCAGTGGAAAATGCAGGTTCACCATGTGGAAGTGCACACTTAATATATACAGTAAGGATACTTTTATTAAAGGAAGCTTCCCACATAACCTGGCCTCTGTCAACAGGCCGTAGAAAATAACATAGCGTTAATTACGTTTAAAAATGCTCTTTCCATTTTAAGACTCATTAGCATGTAGCACTTTCATCAGGTTTATTGAAAATTTATATCAAGGAATTAGCTTCTCGTAACATAGCATGGAAAACCCCTCCCCCATAACTCCCCAAATGTAATACATGGATTTAATTAGTTGTTATCTAAAAGAAGAAACTCAGAGAGCTTTAATCTTCACCTCTTCTTTCCATCTTCCATGTTAAAGCTGTCCAGTATTCTAGTTCTATCTTGTTTAAGAGCTCTCACCCAATTAGCAACTGTGCCACAGAGGTGTAGGCGGAGGCTTCAGCGGCTACATTGAGAACCAGAGGTGATGCTCTTAGTGAGAAGCAGTCAGGGTTTCAGCAGGAGCTATGCAGGACTGTAGGTCAGAGATGATGGTGGCCCGGGCCAGGACGAAATCAACAGTCAAACATGCTTGAATTCAAGATATACTTACAAGGCAGATCTAATTAGCTACCCGGTATGTAAGAAAGAGGTAGAGCATGGCCCCAACGTGTTTTGGCCTGAGTGACTGGAAGGATGGTGTTGACACACTGGAGAAGACTGAGGAGGGAGTGGTAGGAATTGGGGTGGAGTTTGGTGGTGGGGGAACATGCTAATTGTGTTATGCCTCTGTTCACTATCAGTAGACATGTTGGAAATGTAATCTTGGGAGTTGCCAATGCATAGGTGGAATTTAAATCATGAGCCTAGATAAGGGTGAGACAACTATCAACTTCAGTGAATCGAGATACTGACTAACAAGAATTTGAGACATCAGCTATAAAATTATATCAAGGCATTTTGCTACAAGGAAGGCAAACGGAAGTAATGTGAGGGTCAGAAGAGAGTTTCTCAATTAATTGAAAGGTATGAGTATACTTAATGCCAATGAGCATGATTCAGTAGACAGGAGAGAACTGATGTTGCCGGAGTGAGAGAGGAAAGTAGAGTCCATGAAAGGAAATGGGTCAGGGACATGGAGTGGGGAGAGGAAATGTGGGACTTCACTCTGCATAGCAACATGGTGGGTTCGTCCTCAGCAAGAAGGAAAGGGAATGAATATGGGCGCACATGCTAGTAGGTAGGTGAATGTAGTCAAGAGAGCTCAGGTTCAGTTTCTTTTTACTTCCATTTTCTTATTGAAGACCATCAATTGAGATGTAGGCAAGGGAAGCAGTTTGAGGATGGCTTGAGAAGGTATGAACTTGCATAAGGAGGGAACGACAGATATCAGGCATTGCTACATTTTCCTGAATTTTACTCTGCCACAGGATATGCTATTATAGAAGCTTACCTATTAATTAATGTTTAGTTTACTTCTCATTTATTGGTACGATATATATTTTAGATATGTCATTCCACTCACATGAAAGCAAACCCATGGAATAAAATTCTTCAACATCACTACATTTAAGGGCATGAACATTTGCAGTTTTTACAGATTTACAAAATGACCCCAATGACAGAGAAGTTGTTTCAGTTTGACTTTCGAGAAGCTGTTTTCCACCTTTTTGCCAACACAGTGTGCTAGCAAGCTTTTGAATTCTTGCCAATTTGATAAGGAAAAAGGGACTCTCAGTGGATCTAATTTGCTTTTGTCTTACTGTGAGTGAAGTGGAGTGCATTTTCATGGATCTAAGTGCCATTTGTATTTCCTTTTCTCTGCACTGTCTTTTATACCTTTTGTACTTTTTATACCTTTCTGCACTTTTTTGCCTGTTATATGTCTTTTACTACTCTACCCCTCTTCTCCTTTCTTCAGAACTTGCTAAGTTCTTTCTCTCCTTTGCACCTGCTGTTCCCATCTGCCTGGAATGTTCTCCTTCAAGATCTCTACTGAGCCGGACCTCTGTTCAGACAACAACTTCTAAGAGTGAAGAGGCATGGAGGATGCAGGAGTTCCAACATGAAAATGTTCCGATTTTTAAAAAAATTATAGAAGAGTAAAATTTGAAGATTACTTAGGTGAGAATTTTTCCATATTGAAAACAGAAAGGAAAAACATCAAGGATAAAGAGATAATAGCAAAAGGTATCACAGGGAATGAATATACCCCATCAGCAGTAATATATCATAAAATAACAGCAAAGTGCTTAAAAAAACCCCAAAAAACCCTGCCAACCTCAGATTTCAAATCCAAATAAAATAAAACCTTTTTTCAGACATTCAAAGACAGGAGTTGAAGCTCCAGCTTCCAGATTCTCACCGAAAGGCTGTTAGAATGACATTTCCCAAACTTTAGAAAATCATAATGGGCGTAAACAAACAAGGCAATGTTTAGCTGTAAGCACCTGGTCACCTCCAAACCAGGACCTCTTCAGTACTGAGGAGACCAATAGTTAACCACCCAGTGTGCTGAGGAACACTGCTGTGGAAAAATTAAGCATTATATATAATCAATTAAAACTGTTTCTTGCAGAAAAGATGAGATAAGTAAGAACAGTGAACAAATAAATTAATAAAAGCATGCTTCAACCTATGGTTAGCTATTGATTTTAAAATGAAGCAGATCATTACATATTTTTAATAATAAAACCATTGCTCTTGATAACAATAGCAATATGGATGCATGGATGTGTGCACTTGGAATTGAGTGAGATGTTCAAAGAGAAGCTAAACTTTACTAAGATATTTGTGGTGAGTTTGGGAGTATGAGAGAAACACTTAATGAATTTTGATTTTGTTAGAATCATAGCATTCATATAAAATAATTAAGAGAAATTTCCCCAAATTAGAAATTGAACACAAACCCTGTAAACCAACACAGGAAATAAAAGGCGGTTTTACAAACTATCAATCCAAAAGAAGAAAGAAAAGGAAGAAAAATAAATAGCAAGAAAACTATTACAAAACAAAATGGTGGCAATGCATCTAAATATATTAATATTTACATTAAATATAATTGCATTTTTAAAAGAAAAAGTGTAAAACATTAGCGAGACACCAAATTTAAACATTTAGAAAGTGTTAAGTGGGGGTAATTAGATTTTAAGTATGCTAGCAATACTAATATTAGACAAAATAGAATTTAGAGTCAAAAGCCATCATAGTAGTAAAGAAAGAAAGAACACACAAGAAAAAGCACTCCATGCATAACATGTAATTATGTTTTAAAAATATAGCCTAAAAATATCTACCTCAATAGCTGATTGAATTATAAGAAGAAAGACCTCTCATATAATGATAGAATTTAATGTACTAATATTAGAACCTGTTAACTCAAACAGATGTACAGATTGAGAGCATCGCCATAATAAGACATTGCTACCTCAGGTATCATCTGATATGAGGCACACACAAGACCAAAATCATTTCTGTGGTCTTCTGGACCCAAATGCATAACCTGAACTCAAACAACAGGCAACCTGGAATGAAAGGCAGTCTCCAAAATAACTGGCAAGAATTCTTTTAAAGTAACAAACTAGATACTGAGAGAGAATAATTACAAACCATATGTCCAAAAAGAAACTTATATGGAATACGTAAAGGACTTTTGAAGCTCAACAATAAGAAACAAACACCCTAGAATGAGCAAAAGAGTTGAATACACACTTCCCCAAAGAATGTATATGATGGCAAACAAGCATATGAAAAGATGTTTGAAATCATTCATCATCAGAAAAACACAAATTAAGGCCCAAATGTGATATAGATGAGGCCAGAATCAGAATGGTCAAAACATAATAATAGTAACAATAAATAAAAGATAATATCAAGTCCTGACAAGGATGTAGAGTACATTGCAAAATGCTAGCAGTCATTTTGGAAAACAATTTGACAGATTCTTATAATGTAAAACAAACACTCATCTTTGATATTTGCCTTAGGGAAATGAAAACATATGTCCACACAAAAGCACGTTCAAGACTGTTCATAGCTTCATATTCATAATGATCCCAACTGGAAACAACAAATGGTCTTGCTGTGGCTTAGTGGCTAAATGAGACGTGGTATGTCCATACAAAGGAACACTATTCAGCGATTAGGAGAACAAGTGATAGACACATGAAACAAAGTGACTGAATCTGTAACATATTACGCTGAGTGAGAACAGACTTGCAGGTCCCATACTGAATGATTCTGCTTCTATGACGTCCTGGAAAAAGCAAGTACTTCAGGACTAGAGAACAAACCAGCCTTCACCAGGGCTGAGGGGCGGGCAGAGCATCTGCACAGGCCTACACAGGGAGTTCTTGGAGTGATAGGATTGTCTGCATCCTAATGGTGATGGTGGTCACACAAGTCCAAGCATCTGTCAGAACTCACATGACAGTTCAGCGAAAAGTAAAAACAAAAAAGACTTTTACTTCATGTAAATGTGAAAATACATTTAAAAGGATGCAGATGAACCCAAGACCTACATCTGAAAGTCAAAACCAAACTTTTTTTTAGAAAAAGAATGCTTAGGAGAAAACCTGTATGCCATTGTGGTTCTAATGATTCAAGAAATCTAAAGCATGAGATACCATATAAATTTAATTATATAAAAACCAAAAATCATGTGTGCATCAAAAGAAAAAGTTAAAATAGCAAGCTACACATTGAGAGAAAGTATATTAAATACCTGTAAACAAGTAAAAGATTCATATCCAAAAAAAAAATCTACAAACAGGAAAAAATCTACAAAAAGGAAAGTTCAAAGATCCCAATAGAAAAAATATGAACAAAGAAAATGAGTAGGGGTTCACAGGAAAACATGAAAATATGTGCTATTCCACCAATCATGAGTTAAATAAAATATAAAGCCAGATATCTTTTTGCATCTTTATAAATTACATAGCTTAAAACAACCAAAAATAAAAATTATAGATCTACAGAATTTGCAAGCCAAACATTCCAGTATATAACTCAAGAAAAGCTTTCTCACACATACACAAATACACAAATATTCATACAATGAAATGTTATAGTAGTTCAATGTTATATGTACTAATATGGTTACATTTAAAGACCATAGTACTAAATGAAAAGAACAAGCACTTACATAAAGATTAAACCCCACATAGCAATTCTCTTGGAGAGAGAAGGAGGGAGACAGAGAATTGTTTGTGTGTAAATACCAATCGGATACAGCATAAAACCATGAATGAAAGTCATGCTTTCACATTTCAGAATAATTGTCACTCTGGGGTTAAAAGAAAGGGACAAGGGATGAGAAGGGACACATGGGGAATTGTAAATGCTTCTGTAGTTCTTTGATTTTTTTTTATTCTGAGGTAAATTTGGCAAAATGCTAAGATTAGTCAAAGTTGAAAGGAAGGCAAGGGTTATATTATATTTTCCAACATCAATTTTTCAAAGAAAGATACAATACGTGGAGATGGATTTGTATGTGCCCTGCCCTCTCTAATGCTCATCATTCTCCACATTTGAGGTACATTTGACCTGTGGACCAGAGATATAAAGGATAATTCTTGCATCCCAGACCATTTATAAGACCATTATAAGGCAAGAAAGAAAATAATCAATTTCTTATCTTATATTTTTAACCTTTACTAGCTTCCTAAATTTGGGGTATGTCTGACAATATTTAAAATGTGTAAATAGAATATACACCATGTACACTCAGGGTCTTACAAGTTTCACAAGTAAGTGACTGGTCAAATACTTAGAGACTGATGTGCAAAGTCAAGATTCTTCCATTTCAGTATATGTCGTGTTTAAAATGCAGCTCCCTGGCAAGACCCTGAGTCTGTGTTTGTAACAAGCACCTCAGCTGAACCTGAGGCAGGTTCCAAGGAACCATATTTGGAAATCCAATGTTCTAGCACAACATTCTCATAAACAAGTATCACAAGGAAGAAGGTGTCAGCTTAATTTCTTCAAATATCTGTAGTAGAGCAAGTTTTATGCTTTCTATATGATTTCAGTGACAGAATGTCACATTAGGCCACCTATTTTCTATTTCCATTGACAACAAGAGAGAAGGATATGGCTTTTAAGATAATTTCCAGACAAAGAGGTGTTCTTCTTCTTCTTTTTTTAAAATACACAGAGAAAAAAAATCGAGTGGGAACTTCCCACTTTGTATGTTCTTTTCAATTATGCCCCATAATCTGAAGGCACAGCTGACATTCTCTTTCCTCCTCTTCTCTTGGAGGTCGTTGGAAATTGTGTGTCCATTGGTCCTCACCAGAGGCTTGTGAGGCACACAACCTGATGCCATTTTACAGGTGCAAAAACAGTAACAGGTACAGGGGCAAGGACAGAGCCTCCGTTGGCCCAACCTTGAAAGCCTTATGCTGCCATATGCTCCCCAAGAATTTACACAGCTGTGCACACATGTAAATTCTTCTATCTCCTTGTCCCTGACTAAGTTCACGTGGCAGGAAAGTTACACAGAAATTTAAAATTCCTGCAGAAAGGGGTTGGATAGGCAAGGTTTCATTTTGCCACTGGATACTTTTCAAACTCTCAGATGTGCCTGGGTACAGTACCTTCTGAATCTCAATCAAAATTAGGTTCATTGGGACTTGACGTCAAGATCTCTCTAAAGAGACCTAAGCCTATGCTTATGAACCTCTGTTGCCATGTAGGAATCAGGGAATAGGAGACATGTTTATCACCAGACATTATGAAGTTCTTCATCAGTGAAGTTTTAAAGCATTTATGGATACCTTTAGTAGACAGAGCACTCTGCTAAAGTTGAGGAAATCACAATACACAATCCTTGATTTTACGGAGTTTCTTTCAAACTGTTGATCATATCCAGCCAGAATCCAGAATCCCTAAATTTTTGACCTGCTTCTAACCTACAACAACTCCTACCTAGGGGTGCAATTTGGAGGAAAACACAAGATAACACATATTATGATCGATTGCTTTGTAATTTTTTAAAAAATATGATAGTGTCAAATTTTATTAACTTGTAACTGCTGAGTGAAAGTATGAGAAAAATCATGTTAAATTATATATATATATACACACACATATATATGTATATATTATTCACACACACATACACACATAGCTCTCCCTCTCAAAAAGCTTTTCCCCTGTAATCTACTAAGATCTGGACTAAAAGTCATTGCTTTTTTCTACTCATGAAGACATATTAAATGAGTATTCTCTTTTGAATATGATACAAGTCAGTGAGTTTTGCCATAATTTTACATTTAAAAAATATATTTATTGGTACAAAAGAAGTTGGAAACGCCATTCAATAAAGCAAGTTCTAAAGAGTCACACTAAATGAAAAAAATGTTTGGGAGAAAAATGGAGTTCCCAATTTAAATTTATCATCATATGCCCTTAAAGTTCTGGAATAAAGTTGTAGAATTTATAGATAACATTGTTCTTAAGAAGAGAGCTATCTGCACAGAGATAGCATATGAATGCATAATTTCTTGGTCTCTAAGGGGAGAGAATCTTATCTTCACCATCAAGCATGCATGTGTTTTTTTTTTAATGTAGTATATATGATAAGACACACAATATTCTTTTTTTAAAGCTTAAATTCCTCTGGGTCTCTTTTACTGAATTTCGTGATATCACAGGCTGTTTTGGATTTGATCATTGGGAGAGAAGCTTCTATTGGCAAAGAAATATAGAATTTTAGAGCTAGGTCATTATGCTTTGTTTAAGCTTAGTTTTAAATATGAGCTCTTTCTAGAAAAAATGAGTTTATTTGATACAAAATGTGCATCTTGCATGCCAGAAAAAGCAAAGACAGCAGAAAAAGTCAAAATGTGTTGTACCTGAGATAAATCACATCCATATATGTAGTTCGCTAAGTACATGGATTCAACTACTCACATTTTTTTTGACTACTCACATTTTTAAATAGATTGCTTATTTTAAATAACATTGATTGTTCATTAAGAGTGGGACAGGAGATAAAATAAAGACCAAGGCAGAAAGAGGCAATGTGTTTGGTAAAGATGACCTCCATCGCCCAGGGAGTTGGGTATGGTGAAAGCAGCCAGTCCTGGAGATGGATGTCTGCTGGCCTCTGTATCATCCATTTATTTACATGCATGATTACACATGTCTATCTTTCTGACTTCTCTGAATGCTTATTTGCATGTAAAGACCACACCATATGCATCTGTATATCTGCATCTGCAATAACGTTAAAGGCACTTTGATCAAAAGCTTATGAAGTTTATTGTTTGTTAAAGAAAAATAAATATTTTAAATGTATTAAATATAAAAGAAAATGAAACCCAATTGTTATGATACTTAAAGAACTGTATTAAATGAGTCCAACAGATCAAGTATTATTGATAGTGTCTACCTTTATGATACTAGATTACTAGAAAGAAATTCAAATACAATATCCAGTAAAGTTATTTCTGAAGACACTTGCAATCATAATTTGACTTTTATTTTGATGAGGTAGGTATGATTTTTACTTCCTGGCTTTATAAGCATGTAAATCAATAGCAGTAAAAAAAATCCATTTGGAAGCTATAGTTTGCTTTGAGCTAGTAAATATCTGAATATCTTGGGTATCTTATTCGAAACAGCATTATTAAATTCTATGTACCGGACAAAAATTTTACCTGTGTAAATGCGTATTTAAAAATAAAATATTAGGCCAGGCATGGTGGCTCCAGTCTGTAATTCCAGAACTTTGGGAGGCTGAGGTGAGGGGATTACCTGAGCCCATGGGTTCAAGAACAGTCTGGGCAATTTGATGAGACCTCATCTCTACAATAAATAAAAAAATTAGCCGAGTGTGGTAGTGTGCACCCGTACTTCTGGCTACTTGGAAGGCTGAGGTGAAAGGATCATCTGAGTCCAGCTGGTCGATGCTGGGGTGGCCACGAGCATGCCACTGCACCCTAGACTGGGCAATGGAGTGCTCAAAATAAAATAAAATAAAATATTAAATTGTCAAATCACAAGTTGGAAACTCAAATCTTGCTTTAACACAAATTTAAAGGATGCCTTCTTATATATGGATGACCACATCAGATTATATTATGCGACAAATGGATGTTTAAGACTATTGGAGTTAAATTTGACCTATTTCATAAGGTTATTATGGATGTAGACCACACTTCTATCATCCATGGGCTAGTGAAGAGTTTTAGCAACCTTTGAGATGTTTGTGACAGAGAAAGTAGCTACTATTGCTTATAAGCTCGTCATGTGCTATACACCACGTTGATTGTTTCATATAAATATCCGTTATCTATTGAACTTTTACACTATCTCCAGTGGTGATCATTATTATCCACCATTATATGGATAAGTAGTTAAGAAACAGAGATTCAAAGATGTAATATTAATAGCCCAAGGCCAAGTAATAGATTAAGGATTTGACACCAAGGATTGTGCTCTTAAGCTTCCCAAGCAAATGCAGAGTTGATGGTTATTTTCTTTCAAAATAACTAGAAAAAGCAGCAAAATATGAGTAATAGAAGACTGAATACTTTAGATGGTATAATGCATAGAAATGCTAACAAAGGTTTTGGTTATGAATGCAGAAACCATACCAAGTACAATAAAAGCACAATATATGCTTTATCCACTGAAATTGCTTATACCATTCCTGTTTTTTAACATAGAGGACTGAGTACAGAAGGCATCAAGTATAGGATGTATTTTTAATGTGAAGGTAAAAATCAAAGTAAACTGGTTATTACTAATAATATCTGTCAGTCAGATTGAAGTTTTTTAAAAAACTTTTTAGTTTGAGGCTGATCCATGAAGATAAATAGCATTTAAAATGTGTTCAGTGGTGTGGGTTCCTTACAGTGAAGCAAAGAAAACAAAAGTAACATTTCCTAATTTTGTATTCATTGAAAACATTCCTTTGTACTTACTCCTCCAGATAGCTAATGAATACTTACATGTTCTTACTAGGTTTTTAAAAAATATTTGATGTACTTTGCTGGAACCAACAGTTGAAAAGAATATCTAGATGGAAGAAGTAAAGGAGGCATGCATATCTACTGTTTTCTGTATTTTAAAATTCTGATGAACGTCCACCCTGTAGTTGTAATGTTTTCTATCCCTTAAAATAAAAAATAAAAAGGCACTTTTCTGTACTTTTAACTGTTTGTGACAAAATAGTTTACTTAAGATTTCTCAATTATCTACTTCCTTTGACTTTTTAATTTAATGTGAAAATTTAATGTAGGTGTCTAATTTTCCTCATATTGCTTTTTGCCCTATTTCTCTGATGAAAAATATCATATTGTGAAAATTAGCAGACTTTGATCCTACTTAATAGAATTTCTCAAATCCATGAATTTACAATTATTTAAAAGAAAAGGATTTGAGACTATGCATGTCTTTGCTAACTTGCAAATATAGCATTAGCTATAATAATTAGGGGGCATTTGCGTGAGGAATAGTTCCGTCCTGAGCATTAACACTGATCAGTGATGAATGGTCAATGGATTCCATTAGAAAGTATTATGAATGGATGTCCCTTTAAGGTTTGAGAGGGAGGAATCTCAGGAGGTTGTTTAGGGATTAATGGGGAAGTGGGCTACTAGGTAAGAAATCAATTAAAAGTAACTATTTTAAAAACACACCAATTTTGTGTTTTTTTTTTAATTTGAAGTTCATTCTAAAATCTCCTCCTTGGGAATATCAACCATATTCATGGAATACTACCACTACTACTGTTATGACTACTGCTAATACAAGAACAGCTATCCTCTGTTAGTTTCTTATATAACATATGTAATGAGTGAGGGTAGCTTATGGGGTACAATTACAAATAAATTATGTTTCTCCTACTGTTTAAAATTCATTATATGTAACTAGTTTCTTTCTTACTTCTTTATAAAACCCACAGAAATTCCCATAATATTTCTGATTACTCTATAAAGCATTTTTGAAAATTAAGCATTAGCATGTTTTAGTTTTCAATTAGTTTTTTACTTATGCACTAGGAAATACCTCAGCTGATCAGGAGTTGAATTCAGTAGTTTTATAAGAAACTATGTGCAAAGATGATTAGCTTTCTAATATTTCTAACTTTTTTTTTACATTTTCTTGAGTCTCTGTTTTCTGGTTCCAATTTATTTTTTTTAATTGCTCTATTAAGTTTACGTTACCATAGGCACAACACTTTATCACCTGTATTGAATTTCATCTACTTGCAGCTTCTAACGCTGTGTCAATTAATTTATCATACCTAAAATGTGGCCTATTTAACAATGGAGAGGTTTTACACAGGTTGCACTCTTATCAGAGGCTTGCATTTCATTAGCTTTTCACCACACTAAAGTACAGACTCATTTAAAATGCACTTTTGAGATTTGCCTACACATATGAGTGGTTGGGCTTTCCACTGAGAGCACTTTTCAAATCACCATGCAAAAAGGTGGAGCCCTTTGGTGGAAAATGCCCTTGCTGAGATGAGTAGGCAGAGAGTGTACTTCAAGGCTACTGAAGTGACTGGAGTCTTGGATGAGGCTTTAGAGAGGCAGAAGCTGTGTGGAGAAGAGCCTCAAAAGTTTCACTGAGATGAGAAAATATAAGACCTAACAGAGTAGCTACTATGAAACTAGGATCTAGATGGACATATATTAATTATACAGGGGTAAGAAAAATATATAGTTTAGACCCATCCAGAGTGAAGAAATCTCACTGAAATACTTCAGGCATTCAGATGAGACATAATAAGATTAAATCTTAAGATCAAAACTGCACAACAGAATGATGGCCATGTCCTAAGACTAAGGGAAAAAAAACAGATTCATCCTAACAAAACATAAAACTTAGCCTGACAAGATCAAGAGTACCCAACAGTAATTTAACTGCCTGGCAGAACAAAAAGAAATACCATTTAAAGGAAAATAACATAGTTCAGCCACCTTCCATTGTATCATGCACAATGACCAGCATATATTAAAACTCTCGAGGCAGATGAAGAGACAAGAAAATGTTCTCAATGCCAAAGGGGAAAACAGTCAATAAAAACAGACCAAAAAGATGGTCCAGATGTAGAATTTTTTTTTTTTTGAGTTGGAGTCTCACTCTGTCACCCAGACTGGAGTGCAGTGGCCGCTCCCGACCACCGCAGCCTCGACCTGCTGGGCTCCGGCGATCCTTCTGTCTCAGCCTTCTGGGTAACCAGAATTACAGGCATGCGCTACCACGCTCAGCTGATTTTTTTGATTTATTGTAGAGATGAGGTCTCGCTGCCCAGGCGGGTCTCAAACCCGTGGGCTCAGGTAATCCACTCACCTCAGCCTCCAGATGTAGAATTTTTTAAGCAAGAGACTTAAAACTACCACTGTAAATATGCCCAAGGTCTTCAAAGGAAAGGTGGGCATATGAATAAACAGCTCAGGAATATAAACAGAGAAATGGAAGTTATTAAAAAAAAGAATCAATAGCAATTGAAAGTACAAATATCACAGAACATCTGACTGAACATTGCCGAAGTGATCACCAATTTTTAAAACAGATGAAAAGAAATGACCCAATATGAAAATCATGGTGGGGAAAAATGAAACGCAAAGTAAACAGAGTTTCAGTAATCTGTGGGAAAATATTAATCAGGATGAATATGTGCAATTGGAGTTCAGAAAGAAGCAGCAGCAGGAGATAATGAGACAGAAAAATATTTGAAAAATCAATTACCCTAAATTTCCCAAATATGGTTAAAAAATACCAATCTATAAATTCAAGAAACTTAGTTAATCTAAAGCAATAGAAATTCAAAGAAAATCACATCTAGATGTATCAGTCAACTGATGAAAGTCAAAGATGAAGAGAAAATTATAAAAGCAGCCAAAGATAGACATTTTGTACAAGAATAATGATAAGTCTAACAAGTCTCATCAGAAACAATGAAACACAAAAGATAATAAGATGATATCTTTAAACTGTTGCAAACAAATAAATTTCTATATCATTAAAAATATTTTTGAGTATACAGGAGGAATAAAAACATTTACAGATAAACAAAAGCTGAGAAAATTTGTCTTTGGAGATATGTGCTACAAAAAGGCTAAAGAATATTATTCAGCATTGAAGGAGAATAATATGATATAGAAATTTGGATATATAGGAAGAAATGAATAACACACACGATGACAGACATCTAGGTGAATATTAAAACTTTTTATTTCTACTCTTACTTTTGAAAAAGACAAGTTATATTCAAAGCAAAAACAATAACATTTAATTATGGAGTTTATAACTTCATAGAAATAAAACATGATAACTGCAACAGTGGATGAGGGTAAATAGAATGTATTATTGCAAGATATTTGTACTTTCAAGTAACTGGTATAATACTCATTCTAACCACACTATAGTAAGGTAAGGATGCATATTGCAATTCTTAGAGCAACCATTGGTTAAAAAGTCAAAAAAGGAAATAAAATGGAACATAAAAAAATATGCAATTGATATAAAAAATAAAGAAGGTAAAGAGCAAATAAATCACAAGATAACACACTTAAACCCAATCATATAAAAAATTACATTAAATGTAAATGAGCTAAATACTTCAACTAAAATTAGACTTGTAGACTGGACAAAACAATCATGTGTTTTCTACAAGACATATTCTTTAAACCAACATTTCTCACACACCTACGATATATGTAGTACTCTGTAATATATTTATATCTCAAAAAGAGCATAACAATCTTGTCACACCAGCTTAAAATCCAGTCAGGAGTCAATAAGGAGAACATAGTGTTTAGAAACACATCAAGCAATTAAACCAATCAGATTATTCTTGAATGCAAGGCACTGAGCAGATTCTGTTATTTAGACAATATAATTATCTTCCTTCCATGATTATTGGAATATGTTTGTAGTAATACTTACTGATCTTCTTCTCTTTTCGCTTTGTGTTCTTTGACTATTTCCCTTTAGCGAACAACTAATTCCATTTCACTTTCTTATTAACTTTCTATTATGTTTACAAGGTGCCAGATAGTTGTTTTTTATTGTAATATGCTATTCTGTCATTAAAATTCTATAATAATACATAATTTAAAGGATATTTTCCAGTGCCTTTTCTATTTGCACTTAAATTGCATTATGTCACAGTCAAGCACTAACATTTTTTTAAAAATACATTTTGAAGGAAGATTTGCAGAAAAATTGATGAGATAGTGCAGATTTTCCATATGCCCTCCACCTGGTTTCTCCTATTATTAACTTTCTAAAAGAGTTTCTTCATTTGTTAAACTTAATTAACTGATATTGACATATTATTAAGGTCCATACTCTATACATATTTCCCTAGTTTTCCCCTAATGTCCTTTTTCATTCTATGATCCCATTCAGGATATGATATTACATTTACGTGTTATATCTCCTAAGGCTCCTTTTGGTTGTGACAGTTTCTCAGTCTTCTCTCTTTTTAATGATATTGACACTTTTGATAAATGTCTCCCTAGTTAAAATTTGTCTAGTGTTTTTATCATAATTAGATTTCAGTTATGAGTTCTGGGGAGGATGAACTCAGAGATAAAGCACCTTTTTTCATCATGTTACATCAAGAATCATACTATCATGCTATATCACTGCTGATGTGGGCCCTGATCACATGACTGAGGTAGTGTGTATTGGTTTTCTCCAATAATAAGTTACTCTTTTCTGCCTTTCAATACTGTTCTCTCAGGCCGGCAATCACTATGCACAACTGACACTTAAAAGTTGTACTTCCCGACTGTATCAGGCAAGATTCTCCAGAGAACAGAACCAGTAGTATATGCGTATGTATTTATATCTCTATTTGTACATATTTCTAATTGATATGTTTTCAAAGATGTTTATTTTAAGGAGCACAGATATGTACCTATATATGCACATCCACACAATTCCTTACAATAAATATATATGAAAATATTTACATTATAATACACATAGTTGAACCCTTGAACAACATTAGCTTGAACTGCTCATGTCCACTCATACATAGATTTTGTCAACAAAATGCAAATCAAAAATACAGTATTCTAAGGATGTGAAACCTAAGTACATGGAGGACTGAATTTTCATGTACATGGTTCCACAGGGCCAACTACAAGACTTGAGTAAGTGTAGATTGCAGTATGCACGAGGAGTCCTGGAATCAATCCCCCATGTATACAGAGGGATGACTGGAGAAAGACAGAGAGATCTCAAGTGGGGGAAGGGGAGTTGAATGTTTGATTTTAAGGAATTGGTTCACAAAATTATGGTGACACGCAAGTACAAAACCCGTAAAGCAGGCTAGCAGGCTAGAAACTCACATGGATCTCTACATTACAGTCTTTAGGTAGAATTTCTTCATCTCCGGGAAACCTTAGCTTTTGCTTCTCAGGCCTCCAATTGACTGAATGGGACCCACTCATATTACTGAGGGTAATCTCATTTCCATTAAGTCAATTGAAGGTACATGTTAGTCACACTTACAGAATATCTTCACAGCTACATCTGGACTATTGTTTGACAAAACTACTGGGCAGTGTAGCCTAGGCAAGTTGATACAAAATTTAGACATCACAACCTCCTTGAGTGTGTGTACCTACATAGATTACTTGTAATTTTTATGCATGAGAGCTTTGACTCTTCTCCCTTTTTTGCTTATTTACTTAATTATTTATTTATATCAATATGGACTCAAGAATATTTATTTTATACTTTGAGTTATAATCTAATACTACTTATTCTGTGACTCAAATTGTTCTAGTTTTGGCCACTGAAAACTTTCAACTTGGTTCCATGTCCCTTTGACATACTTCCATTATTTACTATTGTATTTTATTTTTTGAGTATTTCCCTACTTTTTATTACAAGATTCTCCAGGCTCATTCTATATATATCCTGCCCCAGACCTATAATCAGTCATTTCTCCAAGGAGTCCTGGAACGTTTTATTGTAGATTAGTATTAGAAACCAAGATCTTGGTGCTAAGTGTTCTCATTGTTACCGGTGTGTCATTGCTTTTAGGCCTTCTCAGCTGAGAAAGTAAGAAAACACATGTGTGCTTATTAACTCATGTATAAGCATGCATCTATAATACTTTTATATGTAACCATCTTTGTCTATATTAAGCTAAACATGAGTTCATACTGACATCACCAGCTCTAGTTTATCACATGAATCATTGTAGCTTCCCCCCTTGCTTATCGGTTAACCCCAACTCCAACAGTGAGATCCTTGATCACACCATCCACCATTAATTAACATAATTGTTCAATTCCAGTATATATGTATAGTAGTGTCAGAATTGTCAACCCTTTTCTTCATGGGAAACAATTTGTTTTTTAAAACAGTGTTTTACTCTGTCGCCCAAACTGGAGTTCAGTGGCATAATCACACCTCACTACAGCCTTGACCTCGTGGGATCCTTCTACCTCAGCCTCTCGAGTAGCATGGACTAAAGGCACACACCACCAAGTCAGGCTAATTTTTTTTTTTTTGAGTTGGGGTCTCACTCTGTCGCCCAGACTGGAGTGCAGTGGCCGCTCCCGGCCACCGCAGCCTCGACCTGCTGGGCTCCGGCGATCCTTCCACCTCAGCCTTCCGAGTAGCTGGAATTACAGGCGCACGCTACCACACCCGGGTAATTTCTTGATTTATTGTAGAGATGAGGTCTCGCCTGCCCAGGCGGGTCTCGAACCCGTGGGCTCAGGCAATCCACTCACCTCAGCCTCCCAAAGGCACAGGATTACAAGCTGAGCCACCGAGCCCAACTCAGGTTAATTTTTTATATTTTTTGTAGAGATGGGGTCTCACTATGTTGCTCAGGTTGGTCTTAAACTCCTGGTTTCAAGCAGTCCTCCTGTGCTGGCCTCCCAAAGTGCTGTGAGAGAAACAATTTCATCAACTAGAATATAGTGATTATACTCAGCTCCTTTTAACTTTGGACTTACAGACTCTACAAATCTCGATAGTTACTTAGTCAGTACCTTTTCTCCACATTTAATTCACTGAGATTGTTATATACCTGTAGTATAGTTAGATCTTTTCACCATCACATCCATCCTGGGGTCCCCCAGTATCCTCAGTGATTTTTTAAAATTTCCTATTTTAAGGTTCACTATGCTGTAAAACTTTACAGGTTTTGAAAAAACTTAATGGATTTTGAAATTACCTACCTAATGCCATGTATGTACCATTACAATATTGTAGAGCAGTGTTTCATCATCCTAAAAATGTCTTTAAGCCATATCTATTCAATCCTCTCTCTCTCTCTTCACTCCAAATCCATGGCAATCACTTAGTTTTTACAGTTTCTATAATGTTGGCTTTTCTAGAATGTTATGTGATTGAAATCATACCGTATGTAGCCTTTTCAGACCTGCTTCTTTTATCTAGTAATATGCATATAAGCATCATCTATGCTTGATAGTTTATTTCCTTTTATGTCTGGTCAGTGTTCCATTGTATGGATATAACATAGTTTATCCATTCATCTACTGAAGGACATCTTTGTGCTTCCAGTTTTGGCCATTATGAAAAAGCTTCTGTAAACATTTGCCACAGGTTTGTATGTAGATACAAATTTTTAAATCATTGGCTTATACACTGTTTAATATGATGCACCTACCACGAAGAACCTTTCAGCAATACTTTTGTATATACTAATAATTCTTTCATTCCTAGTCACCTAATCATGAAATATCAAAATCCTGGCCACTTAACAGTTTTTCATTTCTCCACTAAGGAAATATTGTTCAGTCTATAAGAGTTTGGCTGATCCGGTACTTAAGCACTGCGTACTTTCAGCCAAACAGCCTTGAAAGAAAAGCAGAGTAGAATTATGGAATGTGTCTGCCAGCAACAATCACAAGAGACTTTTTTTCTATAGAAAGAAAAATATCAAGAAACAGAAAGGTTCACAAATGGAATAGGAGGTTATTCACCAAGTAGCTCTTCAGCTACATACAATCCATATTTTGATGATTTCATATTTTATAAGCCCCCAAGTAATACCTTAAAGTTCTTCACTTTTTATCCACATTCTCATAAATCACTCTTGCTTCAAGTTGTTAAAAAATAAACAGGAAACACACAACAGCTCTTTTCCTAAAACTTAATTTTTCTGGCCCATGAGAGACCAGGGAAACATTTTCTGACATCCTTTCCATGGTATAAGAGGCCATACAGCAAAGTGGTTAGGTGTCCAGGTTTTGAGCCAGACTGCTTAGGCTCTCACCAGTTACAGGGCACTGAAGGAGTAGTAGGTTCCGTAAAACTCCTTACCTTCCTTGTATCCCAGTTCCCTTATCTTTAAAATGAAGATGATAATGATATCTACTTCACAGAGCCCATGAAAGAATTAAATTAGTGAACTCTTTCATAGGAAGAGAATAGCACTCAATATCTGAAATGGAAAAACTGAATGTATCCTCTTCTGAACTAAGTAAAGTCTATGCTGGTCAGGCATATATACTCACTGAACCAAGTAAACTGCTGAACTTTCATAAGGTGCTCAAAAAACGCTTGAACTGAGAATGTCTTAGTCACAGAAGCAGGAGTTATTGACATCACCTTGGAAGTGCTATTTGCATTGTAGGAGTGGGTTAATGTTAGTGTCAGCTTTAAAATGTATTCACTGGAGGAAGCCCACCATGGACTGACCAACTTTGAAGGCAGTAGGCTGTCACTGGTTGGCAGGATTTCAGGCAGGTGTTAAAGAAAATGAATAGCCACTTATTGATCAAATAAGTTTAAAACCAGTTCTGGCATTTATTTGTTATCATGGTTAAACCATACGTTTCTTTAGTACATGCTTGAGGAACTATTCGTTTTTTAGCTTAGATGCCATATATATAGTAAGCACTCAGTGAAGTTTAGCTACTATTATGTGGGAGTTTTAAGTCAATTTGGTTAATAATCAATGGTTAGGGATAATACATCCTTAGCATATTTTTATTTCCAGGTCACAAATTTCTAATTGCAGAAGGCAGAGCGTGAAGAATTTGAGAGTCTGACTTACAGCCTCTTCCATCATTCTAATAAGTACAGTTGCCCTATATGTTAATGTGGCTACTATCGCCACACAGAAACGCAGGACTGTACAAATGAACAGACAGGAAGAAAAGTGGAAAATTGGCATAAGTAAGTGGTAACATGTAACAGAACATAAAACACACTGTGTTTATGCGATATCCTCTACGTGCACATCATGCAGAGAACCGAGATGTGATGATGTGATTTCCTTCAGAGAATCTCCAAGCATACTGTGGCAATTCTGAACATACCTAAAAGAAAGGACTCTGGAAGACCAGACCCACACTAAAGCTGTAGAACAGACAGTGCAACCCAAGGTGTTGCCTTTCTTTACATATTGTCTATATTCGTTACGTAAACTTTATCCTATGAGACAGGTACAATGGAGTCTCTCGTTTTATTCTTTGTTCGCAATTTTGCAAGAACATGTAATACAACCCCATGGAATACAAAGGGAAACCCCTGGCAGAGGGGGGTTTACTAAATCTACAGCATATCCCAAATTCCTGATAGCACCTTTTGCAAATAGAACACAGTTTTTCTTTCTTGTTCTTATTTTGCATTCAAATATTGAAATGTCCTCTATGAATCCCTTTCAATGGTTTCTCACGAATCATCTTATAACCACTAAAATGCAGATTAATATTTCCATTTTTCAGATAGTAGGAAAGTTAAGGTTATATGTCTAGTGTTGATCGTCTAATAAATTACACAAATCTAAAGAATCCATAATTTTTCTTCTCCTGATGTTGGAGAAAATCAATACATTGCGTATTTATTATTTGGAAAAACATTCCCTGGGGAATTTGGGGTTTCTACATTGTTTTATACGAGAGAGAGAGAGAGAGAGAGAGAGATGGCTTGACTCTACAATAGAAGGCAATTCTAAATCATTTTCCCTATTAACATATGTGTATGTGGTGAGTGATAATGAATGTCTAAGGTGGTGAAACATAACTATGATGCAGTGAGGTGTTGTCAACGATTTTTAAAAAAATTTCCAATTAGCATTTGGAGAGCTTTCACTACAATGTCAACAGCAACAGGCCTGTGTGAAGGCATTTTCACTGCTGACGAAACCAAAAAAAAATCATGCCTGTCCAAGGCTTACAAAAAGTGAGAAATGTAACATTGCATGCAGACTTTTCCAGGGTGGTAAATGACATTTTCAAACATCTGAACTCCTTCTATTGACGTTGTATGAACTCTCATGGGCCATCATTGCTGCTCATCAGCAAGGTAGTATTTTGTGAGAGAAAATGCATACATTCATATATTCACAATACATATATAGGTATACATATTTACATATGGGTATGCATATATGTATATACATATATAATTCATAATACATAAATTCAAAATATTTACTTTGTTGTTCATTTAGATATCTTTGATTTTGTGGATAAATTATAGCTTACCCTTAGTGGGCAGACAATAATAGGAGCTAGTATCTCATAAGTCAAGACAAATTTATTTGATTTTAGGAGAAGCTAGAGTTTATGTTTGTCTTTCTATGGTTCAAAAGCTGCCTAGATAGTTAGGTTTGGGGCCAGGTATGGTGAATCATGCCTGAAATTTCAGCACTTTGGAAGGCTGAGGCAGGGGAATCACTTGAGCCCAGGAGTTCAAGACCAGCCTGGGCAGCATAGTGAGACCTCATCTCTATACAAAATACAAAAATTAGTAACATGAGCTATTTGTGGAGTTTGAGGCAGAAGGATCACCTGAGCCCAGGAGGTTGTGGTGAGTTTTGATTGTGCCACTGCACTTCAGCCTGGGCAACAGAGTGGGATCCTGATACTCCCCCAAAAAAGATACATTTTGGCTACTTTCCAGTGTTGTACACCACAGATTAGACTCCTAGAATGAAAAAAAAAGAAAATGTATCTTATTAACCAAGGAATAATAACACAAATATGCACATACCAATATTTCTACTTAAGCCTAAAATACATGATCAAATATAATTAAAAAATGATTCTGGAGAAAATTCAGTGATGTTACAAAACACTTAATTTTCATATTATTTCAAAATTATTTTCAAATTTTCAAACTGTAGCAAGCATTTATTTCTTAATATAAATGTCTAAATTTTCCCTTATAACTCCATTCCAACCTCCATTCCTTTTGCTACTTTACTTTGCTAAATATTGGATACTTAAACAGCTTGTCATTCTCCAAGAACAAGATATAATTTTATATTCAACCTGAACTAGATAGCAAAAAACTGGGATCTTACTGGAATTTTCTATAATTTTAAGGGCACATTCAAGCCTTTAACCAACAAGTGAATATGAATACTTCAATGCACTTAGTAATGAAATTCATGTGATGTTCAAGCCCTTATCTCTTGGAGCTTATAAACTAGAAAGCAAGAACAGATATATGTAGATGAAATAGTAGCAATAATGCAAGGCAGTGAGGCCTTAATCACCAAAAAAAGAAAGATAAATACCTCTTACATACTATCATTTCTGTAAGTGGGCTAGAAAGGTCCCAAGGCACAACAGAAAGGAAAGGAAAGGAGATCCAATCGCGGTTGTGCCTTCCTAGTGAACCTTTCTGGAACTCAGTGTCTTCTTGCGCAATGCAGAGGTGCATGCACATCGTTTATGAGATCCCTTTCAACTTGAAAGATGGTAGAACCATTGGAATTGGAGACCTTGAAAAGGTGTGCACAAGAGTGAGGATCTCACCTGGGCCATGAAAGTTGGTAAAGAGTTGATTAGGGAGAAGATTGACAGAAAATGGGGCCACTATGAGTGAAGTCTGGAAATCAAAGAAAAAGATACTATGGGCAGGAGATAATGATAAATCTGGATGAAATAAAGAGTAGGAAAAAGAATAAGTATTATGGAAGAAGTGAAAGACCATGCTGAGGATTTTAGCTGTTTCTGTAGGTTGTATGGAAACACTAGAGATTTTTTTTTTGCCTCCAATAGTGATAAAATCTCTATTTTAAGACTATTAATAATATAATGGGTGGAGTAGAGGAGAAAAAGACGAGGAGATAAATGAAAGCATGGTTGCCTGTGTCTGAACATAAGCATGGACTAGGGTACTAGAAATGAGAATGGGCATGAAGTATGACAACAGAAAATATCTAAGAAAGAATAGAGGAGGCCTAGAGATTGACTGGGAAGGGCTGAAAGAAAAGGACGAGTCAGAAATGCCTCCAAGTTTTTGTTTGTTTGTTTTATTTTAGGTATATGAAAAAGGGCTGATGGCACTGAGGAAATAGGAGAAATTATTATGGGGAGGCAGAGAACGGTCATCATTGAGTCTACAGTGAATGTGTCATTTTAAGGAGGGGCTTGGAGCAAGTTGAGTTATATTAGTTTGGGGTAATTCTGGAGATTCTGAGAAGTCTTGGCAGAAGTGCAAAGTCAAGCAAGGAACTATAATATCTTTAGCAGATTTCTGCTTACAAGTTTTAAAGAAGTCTTACCATTTTTCCTTGAATCATGGGAAGAAGTATTTTTCCAGTATAAAATTGCTTTTGGCAACAATTACACTGATAAATTTCATTAATTTAAATCATTCTTTCATAAGCATTTTGACTGCAAAAAAATCAAGTTAAACTTGGCTCATAGCTAACTACTTACTACATATAGCATATATTTTGTTAAGCTAAAATAAATCTACATAATTAAGTTTACTAGCAACTTGTGCCATTATATTTTGTCAAAACCAAGAGGTGACATGCAATTAAACTTACTTGGCTTTGTAACTTTTCCTGTTAAGATGGGTCTTTTAAACATGTCACTGGCAACTGTTCTCAGAAGCAGGATTTTGATCCTGTAGGAGCAAATACATACTCGAGAAAATGATATTTGTTAGCACAGAATCATATTACTTTGTCTTAATGAAACTCAGTCAGTGTTTATCAAGTAAAATGTATTCAATATATGAACATAAATGTAATGATGCTTTCTACTTATGACAGTGAAATGGTCCCCTTACCCAAGAAGACCTACTATCGAGAGGTCTTATTAGCATGAACAAGATAAATCTTTACAGCTGTAATGCAGATATTATTCCAAATGTTCGCATGGATGCCCAAAGTGTGACCAGTACAGCAGTATGCCCCTGGCAATGTGAGTGTCCTGCCAGGACCTCCTGATGCAAGTAGAATAGGTCTTGCGACCTTCCTTTCCATCTCTTGTTTCTGTACAACAGTAAACTCATAATAGCTGTTAAACACCTCATTTATGAATTTAAACATTCAAGGACTTTCTTCTTTGACAACTCGTTATTTTTATATCCAGGGTCTAGTACTGAGTACACAATAAAGATAAATAGGGGCCAATTTTTTTCTTCTTTAACCACCAAAGCTAAGGTCAAAGAAATTTTTTTTAATTGTAGAGTTGTGGGGTAGTGAGGATTTGCTACATAAGTAAAGTACATGCAGGTGAGGATTGGGCTTCTAGAGAGCCCTCTCTCCCCTGGGCGTGGACCTCGTACCTAGTGGGTGGCTGTGTGCCCATGATCTTCCCCTTCCCTTCCTCCCTCCTTAGCAGTGCCTGGCATTTGTTGTTCTCACCTGAAAGGAATATTTTTGAATATATGAATAAATGAACATAGTTTTCTTCTAAGGGTGACTTTCCTGTCCTGACTCTTGTATAATGAGTACATTAGCCCAAGAGGCTGAGTCTACTAGTGGAAATGCAACTCTTGGTAATAGCTATTTCTGCTTTTATAAAGGGCGGTGTGTGAATGTAGAATTTAGTATCAACTTTGGCATCAAAGCACCACTGTAAAAGTCTGACCTGGCATTTTCCAACCCTTTCCGTATCGCCTATCTATGACTGAGCATTGGGACAAAACTTACCTAGTTCTGCCCTCATCTCTGACCTGCTAAGTTGTTTCAACCTACCAAGAATGAGAACTCCAACAGCATTACTAGTGTATTTAGGGTCCCAGAATAAGATCCAACATCCTGAACTAATGATAACACAGGCAATGCTTGAGAGGGAGGAGAATCAGATTAGTTTATTTAAGGAGGTCCTGATACCTCCAAGGAGAAAGAGAGAATCCACCCACTGAAACTTGCACCTGGGCTGCTGGGCTACTGAGGAATGACTGGCATTCATTGACCTTCCAGGCCATATTCTAAATGAAGGATGAAATACTCTGAAGGGAAAATCAAAGCATCCAGGATGGGTGTTAGGTGACATAGCAAAAAGAGAATTTTAAAGGTAGCGTACTAGAGTTCATTTATGTTTGTCCTCTGGCAAAAATCTTCAGGGGTTATTACCAAATTCCCAACTCATGGCAAGGAAGAAGCCTAAAGAGGTGAAAAGCTACATCTCCAGATGTGCAACAAAATCACAATGGTCAGAAAGGGGCTGCCTCCCCCCAGAGATGGGCAGCACAATCCATTGGCATGAAAAGCATACATCAGAAATTCTATTTATACTTTTGTATAACACATAAGAAATATGTCTGGTAGTATTTATTATCCATCTGGACACTTACACAATACTAGGACCACATGTAAGCAGCTTCATATCTCATACAACAATTTAACTTTCAGAATATTGTGGTTTACTATATTTTAAAGTGATTTATGGATTATATGGTCTTGTATAGCAGATGTTTGAAATAACTTGAAATAAGATGAAGAGTGTATGTGAAAGTCTTTTATGCTATCTCTGTGTCTTCTATTTTAAGGCAATATATTTGAAAGAGTTGTCCAAAATAAAAGTTACTCATTTACAAATTTAACTTATTTATTCATATTCATCTATCCTCATCAATCTACATCTATGCATCAATTCATCTGCCTATCTATCTACAAAGGTGTATTCTAAAATATGTATGGATGAGGTACTGTCTCAAAATGTTTCAACACCACCAGTATAGAAACAATAACAACAACAAAACAGTACAAGCATATTCCATCATGTAACCTCATGTTTCTTTGAACAAATTGGTGGAGCACATTTCCTCTACTTCAGGACAGTGGCAGCATTCACTGTTGAAGATAAGATTTTAAAACAGAGGAAGCAATCTCTTCCTTCAGGAGAAGTAAGAGTGAACAGAGGGCCTGGAAACTGTGCTGAGCAGGGGTGAGGACGTACGACATTCCACAGATAAGCTGCTGAGGAGGTCTGTGTTGAGGATTATCCCAGTGGCATCTAAAGTGAGAGATCAATTATTTCACCCATTTATTCCTTATTTGCCCCAAAAGGATGCATTTGCTGGACCCTGGGATATAAAGGTGAAGGTGATGCCTCCCTGCTGTCAAGAGGTTTATGGTCGAGACGTGAATTCACCTAAACAAAAGTACTTTACAATATCAAGATACAGAAGTTGATGGTCAAAAGTTAATTCATCTAAACAAAATTGCTTTATAACATCAAGATACATCTATTGCTTTAAAACCAAAATTAAAAGGTTAAGAAACCAGTGGTAAGCATTCAGTCTGCCTTTTCTTTTATATGGACGAAAATTATATGCATACAAAATGTGCTTTTTTTTGTTAAAGTGCTCAAAAATAGAAACTTCTATTATTCAGAAACAAAAAATTAAAATTAAATAAAAGTAAATTGTACCAATATAAAAATATTTAAACACTTAAATTTGTGTAAAATTGTATATGAAATAAGTTGTACAAATACATTTTTAAACACAATGTACAAAAACACCATCAGTTTATAAAAGCATTCACTACCTATGTTTAATATTATGAATACATAGTTAAATTTCAATATGCATTTTAATATAAACTTGGTCCTCAAACTGATATTTTTAAATGTATTTGTCGATAGGTTATGCTTTTCCTGGCACAGTTTATCTAAAGCAAATGAAACAATCATGCTTGACATTTAATTGAAAGAAAAAATCAAAATGTCTTTATGTGTTTGACTGTTGTTAGAATGTATTAAATTGTATTTTATAATGGAATCTTTAAAATATACTGATCTGACTTAAATATTTAAAAATCACTTATTTGTCCTATATTGAAGAATTAGGAGATGATTTAAATATTTATAGGGAATGGTAAAAGCTATTTCATGTAAAAAAAAAAAAAGGAAGAAAGAAAGAAGCAAAGAAAAAGAGAAGGAAGGAATGAGGGACAGAGAGAGGAGTAAAGAAAAAAGAAGGAAGGAGTAAAAGACCACAAAGCAATTCACGTATTAGAAAGACCTCGATCTAACGTCTACTGGACACTTTGTCAAAGTCAAGTGCTGAGCTATAGACTTCCTCCGTGGGTTGAGGGGCCATGTGGTGGTCTGTTCACTCAACTCTTCCAATGTGGTGAAAAACCAGTCATAAAAATTCTGTAAACAAATGGGCATGGCTGTGTTACAATAAAACATCTTTAATGGACACTGATATTTGAATTTCTCACATCACACCATCTCCTTTTGGTTTTTTTTCAAACCATTTAATCAAAAATCAGTCTTAGTTGGCTGGTCATACAAAATCAGCTGTGGCCAGATTTGGCTCCAGACCACATTGGCCACCTCTTCCCAATGTTGTATTTACCATTGAGGTGAAGTCATTTCCAAACTGTCCTGTGAAGTGGAATGAGACTAGCTTTCCAGAAGCTTATTTGCTCAGGGTATTGAGAAATCTCATCAGAAGGAATTTCTTCCAAGGTGGAAAAAAAATGGACAGACAAGTTTGGTCTACAGGTGGAGGGAGAATTTTGATTTCAACATATTTTTTCACATAGATTTGCCTTATAGGGTAACCTCCATGAACTTGTGTCTAAATTCTCATGAAGGGCTTACTTTTAAATGTTTGTTTGTTTGTTTTGTTTTATTTATTTTTTTGAGTTGGGTTTTCTGTCACCAAGCACCATCACAGCTCACCAAAGCTTCAATCTCCTGGTCTCAGACAATCCTTGTGCCTCAGCCTCCCAAGTAGCTGGGACTACAGGCATTCACCATCACACCTAGGTGTTTATTTTTTTAAATAATTTTTTGTGGAGATGAGGTCTCAATTATGTTACCCAGGAAGGTCTTATACTCCTGGGCTCAAGCAACCCTCCCACCTTGACCTCTCAAAGTGCTGGGATTACAGGCATGAGCCATCATGCCTGGTAACAATTCCATTTTTTACCCAACGTTACCTAAGGAATGTTTTCCTAAGGAAACTCAGAGATCCATGCTTAATTACAATAGTTATGTGAGGGCAGTGTTTTTACTTCTCTATTGGCCTTGAACTAATTCTCTCAGAAAGCAGGCTAACAACAATGGCGGCCAATCTACAGGGAATGCATCCCGCCAGGCTCATTTTGCTCACACCTCACCTTGGTGCAATTTCTGTATAAATTTTCATATGTAGAATCAAGTATATCTGACCCAAGAATATACTGTTGATTAGGGGTTTAGTTTTAGCTTTGTTTTGTTTTTACCTGGTTTAGTTGACAAAATGACCATTTAAAAATCTAAGTAAATATCTGAAGACTTAATTATTGTAGAGAAAAAGTCCAAGATTAATTTTAATCTTAATATGCTTTTAAAATTATTTCAACAGCTTTAGGGGTACAAATAGTTTGTGGTTACACAGATGTGTTATATAATGGTGAGGAAGTCTGGGCATACCCCCCACCTGGGCATACTGTACTGGATAGGTGATTTCCCCACCCACCCACCTACGCTCCCTATTCTGAGTCTCTAGTACCCATTGTTCCATTCTCTGTGCCTTTGCAGACCCTGAGCTTAGGTCCCATTTATAAGTGAGGGCGGAGCTTCATTTTCCATTTCTGCATTGCTTCACTTAAGATAATATTCTCCTAATACAAATATTTTTAAAATATGGGTTGATAACTGAGCACTTGCAGTTCTGAAGTTACTCTCATCCATAAAAATATGTATCTCTAAACATTAATAATTGTATTTTACAATTTATTTTTGGAATTAATTTCCACTGGATTATCATTTCACATTTCTTGGCACATGGAATGCAACACTATAGCTTTTAATGCTGTCACTTAGGGAGCCTTTTATGAACACAACAAGAAGAAAAGTTTCAGAGCATCTTTTAAAAAAAAATTATTGAAGTAATGAAAATCATTCAATACATTTCTATGTTTTCTAATGCTGTGAGTGAATGTAATTGACCCTTGGACAACATGGGGCTTGAACAGTGCAGGTCCACTTATATGTGGATGTTTTTCAATAAGTATAATGGAAAATTTGGGGGAGATTTGCAACAGTTTGAAAAAACTCAAAAGCAAAGTACAAATTCCCTCAACACATTAGAAAATATCAAAAAATTACAAGAAAGGTAAGTATGTCATGAATGCAGAAAATATGTATAGACAGCAGTCTATTTTATTATTTGCTACCATAAAACATACACAAATCTATTGTAAAATGTTAAAATACATCAAAACGTACACAGATGAGAAATGTCAATGCACGTCAAATTGCTGTAGTAAATCCTGACTGCATCAGTTAACTGTTGCGGCCACTGTACTGCTGTAGTGATTTTGCAGTCACTCCCTGTTGCTGTTGTGGAGGACTCGAGTGTTGTGAGTATCCACTGACATCACCCCGTGAGTCTGATTCGCTCCACGTTCCGCTTTCCAGTAAAGTTTGTATCACCGTAAAAAATCAACCCTTGCGTTTCTCATATATTTTTTGGCCATTTTAGTGCAATCTCATAAACTTTGAATTAACACCCTGGGACCCACCCAGGGTGGGAGTGTGTCCCTCACCCACCCAGAGTGCTGGGAGTGTGTCCCAAAAACAGAGACAAGTCTTGACATTGCAAGAATAAACTGACCTGCTGGATGTGGACCACAGATTGAGGTCTGCAACTGTGGCTACTTGACATTTCAGAGAGATGATTCATCTTGTATACAGAGGACATAACTTAAGGTAACAAAAAAGACAGTAGTGTACTGTAAATGTATTTTCTATTCCTTATGATTTTCTTAATAGTATTTTCTTTTTTAGCATGTTTTATTGTAAAAACATGATATATGACATATATTAACTGTTTATGATATCAGTAAGGGCTTGTAGTCAACACTAGACTATCAGTTAATTAAATTTCTGGGAGTCAAAGTAATACCTTGGCCAGCTGTAGTGGCTCATGTTTGCAATCCCAGCACTGTGGGAGGCAGAGATGGGAGGACTACTTGAGCCTAGAAGTTTGGGACCAGCCTGGACAACACAGTGACACTTTATCTCTACAAAAATTTAAAATAAAAAAGTTAGCCGGGCATGTTGCCACATACCCAGATTACTTGGGAGGTTGAGGTAGAAGGATGGCCTAAATCCAGGAGGTCGAGGCTACAGCAAGCCATGACTGTGTTACTGTACTCCAGCCTGGGTAACAGAGTAAGACCCTGATCCCCCCTCCACAAAAAAATGTTACAAGCAGATTTTCAATTTCGCAGTGGGTTGGTATCCCAAGCCCTGTGGGGTTCAACGTCAACTGTATATTGTTTCCAGTTCTTCACAGCAATTAAACTAAACCACAGGCACAGGCAGAACTTTTTCATAGTGATTTGGTAAGAAGTTTCTATCATACCCGAGTCACTGGCCAAAGCCCTCAGTGCTCTATAGTTGACAGTAATCTTCATTGTTGTTGTCACAGTGATGGTGGTGTTTTTGCCAATCATAGGTTTAGGTTTTTATACCTGAACTCAATTTTCCAAATTTCAACAATGTTGAAAAGTATAAAAAGAATAGATGATGGAAGGATGGAGGGAGGGAGGGAGGGAGGG